>NW_016803360.1:1872366-1922247 GCF_001698545.2 Rhinopithecus bieti
AAAAAAAAAAAAACAAATGTTTTAAGGGGTGTTACTTTGAAAAGCATTATACCGTCATACTCATTAACAGAAGAGAAAATACACTCTTAGGGGAACTTTTTTTTTTAAACGATAATGCATACTGTAGAGAACGATATTTAATTAACAGAAAAACATATTTCAAGTGCTAGTACATTTGCCTGTTCTTTCACCAACTCTACAAATAGGATATGGCAAAAAATGAATTGTTGTCCCCATGATAAACATTTTTTCTTCCTGGAGAAGGGAAAAAAAAAAAAAAAAGAACCCTACAATCAGATTTGTGTGCCTCTGTAATTTAGCTTGATTGCATTTATCTTTACTCCCTCTTATTAAGCTGAATGCTTATTTTTTGCATTCATTCCTAAAAATACCACACTGAATCAAAAAATCCCTGATAGATTCTGTTGTGACCTAACCACCTAAGTGAATTCATGTCTTTTACACAGATTTTTCCCACCCCTCCACACAAAAACATTGGCTAATAAACATGATTCCTGAGTTTCCTATTCTCAATATGAGACCGAAGTCAATGGATCTACTTCTATTAAAATATTACAATAAACAGACCGACATAAAGAATAAATACATCTCCCCACAAAAATTAAATTCAGAAGCAACTGATTTGGGCACTGCTGCAGAATATACGTTAAGGATGAAAAGTAAAGAGAACAGATAATGTCAGAGAGGCAAAATGCAATCACTCAAGCTGGAAGAAGGTAGCCAGGGCTCAGTGGAACAGCCCCAGGGCTCAGTGGAGCAGCCCCAGAGCTCACTTTTACCTGCTGGAGTAGCAGAATATTTACAATTGAAAAAGGCTTAGTGAGAAACACAGAATTCACCCATATTCCAAATCTTACAGACGATTGTGTCCTAACATAAAATAGACAGTGTCTTTTGTTTTGCATTAAACTTTAATACAGTAGTACAATGAGCAGTAAGGTCTTTAAAATCATCACATATGCATTATTAATCTCAATACATTTCTGCCTCATTAAACCACCTAATAATGTGACTAGTAGTGACGGTACATGTACTAATCATTATCCTTATTATACATTTAAGAATAATAACTTGAAATACATCCTTGATTGAAAGGTTTTTCTAGAGTTCTTTGCAATACACTTACCTGTTATAGGAACTTAAACCCAATGAAGCAGTAAAACACAAAAACCAAAAATATGAATCAATATGAAAAGTTTCTAAGCCCTTTTAAATCAGTAAGCATTGGCATTAAACAATATTTGAAGTGATTTCAGAAACTGCATTATAAATACAAAAACGATTGGATGCAAAACTCTAAAGACCACAATCCTAAGAATGATGAAAATACAACATATCATTTCTACATCTAATATGATTAATGAGATAATTAGCTTTTAAAGAATGCCAATATATTTTAAAACACGCTTGACTTTCAAAATTAAAATGTATAATGAATGTTTATATAACTAGACTTCATGACTCTATTGTGTTAAATTTGACTTTCCTTAAACATGAAAATCCTTTTTCACAGGGAAAATTACTATAATAATTATTTATAGTTTATAAAACTCATACACATGACCTAATTTTCTCTTTATAATAAAATCCTGTGAAAAAGGTATGGTAGGAATTATTATACTGTTTTACAGATGGGAAAACAAAGATGTAAGGTATTTTTATGAGTTCATATTGTAAATCTACAGGAGGAATGAGACTTGGACTTTACATATGTGTAGAAAATTATTGTAATGAAACTTAGCATTGAAGCAACTAATTTTTTCCAATTAGTTATCAATATTTTAATTGAAATGTATTAACTTTATACTGACAGCATTCTACAGTGCTTAGCAGAAGATGACATTTTCGGAGGCATCTGATGTCTCCTTAATGATCCCCAGTGATCATCATTTATGGCTCCTCCCTGTGTGATCAGATCACTCCCTGGGGCAAATCCCCAGTTCACTTCTTAACCATTATTGGTGGACATCAAAGGGAGAGTGCAAGTAGAGATGAAGAACATTGACTTTTCAGATTATTTAAGAATATATATCCTTCATAGTAATTATAAAATTATAATTTTAAATATTTATTTTAGTGAATGAGAGGTATATTCTACCTGAGTTAGTTGTGTTGTTCCAAAATATTTTAAAATTCAATTTAACATTGATTGTATGGATAACCAAAATACAAGCATAAAATATGAGTTAAAGTTTTATGTTCACAAGAAATATTAAATATAAATAACAAACATGACATTTGGGAATTTACAAGATATATTTATGTGATAATTTCCACATTTCTTTGGTTAAAGCTTAACTAGAAACACTGGTAAAATTGATATGGAACCTATGAACATGTAGGCAAGCTGGTTACTAATCATTGGTGTATAATTAGTCAAGGAATAGGGTACAAAGTGGAATGAAACCCATTCCATTCTTAAATATATAGGTAGACTTAAAAAATAATATAATTTTACATCTGTAAAAGCCTTAATTGTCATTAGCAATAGCAGTTTTATTAGATGTTATACAGTGGTAACCCAAGTAGCTTGTTCTAAATTTCTTGAAAGGTAACACTACTTATCAGATAAGGTTCATGTAGAATGTCTAACCCCACATCAAGATTTTAGCAACTTTACCTACATTAAAATAGTCTTAATAAAGACAAAAGCTAAAGCAAATGCACATAATCCTAATGTTCACTTGTAAATTTGTTCTTTTGTGGTTATAAATTAGGAGGATTTAGAAACATTCCTTTCCATTAGGTAGACTTTTACATATAAACTAGTTATTCAAGCAACACTGGACCCTGAGATGTATGCATTTGGCTTCATTCTACTAATTTTGACATGTTAATATTAGTTTTACATTAAGGGCCATTGTACTTCTGCTCCAAATCTAACAACCAAGAATTAAAGAATACATTAAATAGCATGCCTTGTTAATCTGAAATCCACTAGATCTGATATTGGGTTGAACACAGTTGCTCTCTTTGATAATATTATGGCTGTCTATTTTCAAAATCAAGCTGCCTCCTGCACTGTAAATAATCTGTATGTGGGCAAACCCATGCAAGGAGGTGTGATCCATGCAATGAAAAGATGATAAAGATTTAGGGCCTCACCTAACACAGCAGTCGGTACAAGTGCATCATTGGGCACTGCAGGAAAACAAAGCTCATGAAGGAATATATTGCTCTAAAATTGTTTTTTAAAATCTTTTTTCTTTAAAATAGATTTATGCTTTTTTAAGAAATATAATTATTAAATTTTCTCAGATTACTGTATTCTGCAAATGTAAAATTTTCTCTCCCAGCTTGCGTTATATCTAAACATCAAGAAAGGTGTATCTATAATTATAGTTCAGAACTCTGTTTAATTTAAAAAGCCAGAAAATCCAACCTGACATTACAAAAATTAAGGAAAAAAAACACGTATTTTAGATCTATCAAATGTAAGGTATTTAAAGAAATAATTATCTCATATTCATTCCAAACAATTTTTTTTCAGTTAGCTGTGGGAAATAGATTTAATCCTTTCTCTAAGTTCGTAAGTGGATATTTATAGTTACACTGCAGAATTCAAACTTTCAAATAAGGTCCTAACATAGGCAATAGATAGACAAGTTTGTGAAGCATGAATCATTTCAAACCCTTAAGTGATTAAATATTAAATTAGTAGTTAAGGAGATGATACATCTTTATTTTCAGCAAAACTTACTTTCAACAGTAATAGTATTTTACGTTTTCTCCATCATTTATCTATAGTGAAATAAAAATAAAATAGATCTGAAAGACACTGTCATGATTATAACTAAATTCCAAAATGACTCACGTATAGCATTCCTAACTACTAATTTGGTATACATATATACATAGAAAATGATGGGCTTCATTTTAGATCCAATAGTTACTGAAAAATTTCACCAAGCTGAACAATTCAGAAAAAAACCTTCCCTCTCTGAAAAGACATACAAGCATACAACCTACAAATACTTTGTTTTCAATCTTACTACTACATATGTTCATAGTTTGTATAGGAGATAATACTTCTATTGTTTCTTTGCTTATACCCATGTTTTCCAAATTGGGGTGTGCATATCTCTGAGATCTGAGCCAAATGTCATAAGGCCCAAGTTATACAAGGCCAGTATACTCAAGAGATATACCTGATTTGCCTGCTTCAAGCATCAATTTTACTTGAGGATTTGAAGAAACAAAGTTAGACAATTTTACTTAAACTTAACTAACTTAAACAGATGCACTATAGAACAGAATATAACATTCATATGAAATTTGAAAATAAACAGTAATATTGATTCTGGGGTAATTATTAAAGTCACCTGCTTTTAAACTGTATTTCAGTGGAAATATTTTAAAAGCCTTGCCTTCATAGACCAACATTAGGAATTTTCAAGACAGATGGATGGATGAATTTCACTATTCCTTGCAAATCCCCCAATTCAAGTACACTTTTGGACTTCACAGCAGATACTTGAGAGCACGTAGACTAACGTTTTCCTGAGTTAACTTTTCAGTATTGCAATTCTCCAGGAGTCTACAATATACTACTTTAATGGCATGATTTTACCTATGTCAATAATTCCCAGAATTACCGTTTCCTCTTATCTCAAAAGAGTCTTTCATCTTACACAAAGAAAGATGCAAATGGAAAAAGCATTATAAATTCTGACATGAGCTAACTTTTTGTAGGCAATCATGTATTTTCACTTAAAGCAATGACATGTGCTATGGACTGAGTGGTATATGTTTGGAATATCTCTTATGATACAGTAATAAAATTCATAGAGTTTGAAGTTAAACTAAATCCAATATCAATCCTGATGAGAACCCTTCTTGTAAATTCCATAATATCCTCCATCTCTTTCTCTTCTTTCTAGCTGCTTCTCCCCTCACTTCCTTACTCTCTCTCATTATTCAAAAGGTAATGTGCAGAATTCAAAGTGAACTTAATGAGCCGTAACATCATTTATTAAAACTTTAATGAAAAACTTACATCTTGGACTAAAGTTATGTTGGTCCATGAAGGTGATGGAAAGAGGATCTTCTGCATGCAGAGTGCTCTGATCAGCATAACTTCGATCCATTGCATTCACCATGTGAGTCATCTCCTGCCGAGTATTCCCCATGGCATCTTTGCGTTTTTTAGCAAGTTTGCTGCCAAGGCAAATACAAAACGGAATCCTTAGTGTTTGAGGCTTGAAGGAGAGCTAACACCAGCAATAAGTAGTTCAGGTGAGCCCGAGGATAATGTTACAAACATGGTTTAGAAACCCCAAGCACTGGTCACAATTTCAGGAATTAAGTTTGACATTCAAACAATTATATTTGTTCCTTGCTATAAAAGTATTTTGTCAGATGCATACTTCAATATTCAAGCTGTCAACCCAAATCTCTCATCATTTCCTGTATTTTATTCTCTTAAATATCATAAAATATAGTTATATTTATTAAAAGCAAAATAAATACCTCCTTACTAGAGTAATTCAATAAATATTTAAGCTAAAGTCAAGTTTTGATATTCCTCCTGGGTAATTAATTCTTTTGATCAACTTTTAGTTCCTTTTAGAAATAACATGACTAACTTTTCAAATTTGTTTTACTGTAGCCACCAAATTAAAACAAAGACATGTCCCATTCTTCATTCTCTGTGCTATTATTAAAAATGCAATGTGTAGCATTAATATATTTAGCAATATATTTACAGCATTAATCAGAAGCTAATCTGAAGACTTTTAGAATAAACCACTGCTAGAAAATTTCTAGTACACATGAATATATGGGATTAAATCATATACTGTGTAAGAAAAGTACTGAGAAAAGTTTTAAAAAATGGAATGGAAAGATACGCAAATTATCATCTTGGAATACTCACATGGTCAAATATTAAAAATGTGTTTTCTAATTAGAACCATATGATGTACTATCAACTAACTACAGCAATGCTTTATAAATGCAGAAAGGCATATGATTTAAGAGATTGGCTAATAACAGCATTAGAATTATGAACTACTCAAATATTGGCATGTTCATCTTACATGTCATGGATGTAAAATATATTTTAGTTCTTTGTGAATGTTACACATGAAACATCCGAGAAAAAGGGCTATTAAAGGCACACAAAATATTTAAATCACACTAACAAGAAAATTAATATATAAATAAAGGTACTCTAAAAGCCTGCAATAGACAAATTATGTTACTAAGTTTATGGCAGCAATTTATATTGCCTTGGAAATATTCTTTAGTTGTTTTAAGAACACCAATCCTCCACTAGATTATAAGCTAAGCCATTTTCTTCTGATCCTCATATTAATATCCAAACCAAAGTAAATGTACTACAAACACTACAAAGGCTCATTTAATACACTGAGCTTATGTATGAAGGCTTCTCCTTTAAAACATAAATCTAGCAATTGGAGGACTGCTCCAGTGCAGGATATTTTTCTCTGAGAATTATAGTACTTGGCCTCAAGGCAGTACATACACAACACACACGACACGTGTACACAGCAGATGTGACACTATGTTGTTTAAGATAGTCATAAGCTAAGATTTGGGGATGGAGATAGCTATTTTAGAAATAATAAATAACGATAATCACAGAATCACAGTATCGGTAATAAGAAAACAACGACAAAGTGTAACAAGAACTATCACCACCACCAACATAACTACCACGACACCATCACCACCATCATTTATTAGCAACATTTGCGCTATATATTCAAAGAACTATTAATCTTTTTCTAGGTTTGAGGGTAAAAATCCTTTATGAATATGTAGGTTTCAGACAGGTAATATAAATGAGTGCTGCTGTCAGTGGCAAGATACCATAAGGAAGGGTAATGAAGAATCGGAAAGCAGTTTAGGGGCAACTTGCCTAAGTGACTACTGGTATTTGATCCCAGTGTTGAACTTCTGGCTTATTTATTTATTTTTTAAGACAAGTCATGAATCTGATTGTTGATGTTAACTTTCTTGATTTTTTCAAGTGGTTTTATTTTTTGAAACAGTGTATGGGCCACATGAAACATCATAAGGTCACATTTAGCCTACAGACTTTCACTTTCCAAACTTCCCGCTAGGCCATCATACAGGATGTTTGCTCTTTAACCTGCAACATTTTTTTGCCTGTAATATCTGGCTAACTTCTATCTGTTCGGTCTCAGTGTAATAGACACTTCATCAGGGAGGTTTTACATGACTGACTCTAAAGCAGCCTTTCTCAAGTTAGGCTAGGTATTTTCTATACTACCACATTCTTCCCCTGTAATGAGTGTTATTGACTGAAAAGTGCGAATATCTTTCAATTGTTTTCCCCACTATGTGCTCCACAAAGAGAAGGATGATCTGCATAGCCTTGGCACTTGACTCTGTGTCTGGCATGTAACAGGCTTCAGTAAATACTTGTTGAATTGATGAATTAGGCCTGTTATAGACTTGGCACTTTTCATTTGTTAACTCAATTCTCAGATCAATCTGCTGAAAAAGGCACAAGGATTCTAATTGTATAGATAAGTTCAATGAGGCTCAGGGGAGTTAAATAACTTGCCCAAGGTTATTTATCTAATAAGCAATGAAGAATGACTTGGTTCTAAAGCCTGAGCTCTTACACTGTATCTGGTTGCTTACACTTTTTAAATTGCCACATTTCAAAGTGGCACTACTTACTCTAGCAGTTGAACACTAGTTAATATACACCACTACTTACTCTAGCAGTTGAACACTAGTTGTTCTAAATTTCAGCAAAATATATAGAAAAAATATTTTGCCAGCCGGGCGCGGTGGCTCAAGCCTGTAATCCCAGCACTTTGGGAGGCCGAGGCGGGCGGATCACGAGGTCAGGATATCGAGACCATCCTGGCTAACACGGTGAAACCCCGTCTCTACTAAAAAAATACAAAAAACTAGCCGGGCGAGGTGGCGGGCGCCTGTAGTCCCAGCTACTCGGGAGGCTGAGGCAGGAGAATGGCGTAAACCCGGGAGGCGGAGTTTGCAGTGAGCTGAGATCTGGCCACTGCACTCCAGCCTGGGTGACAGAGCGAGACTCCTTCTCAAAAAAAAAAAAAAAAAAAAAAAAAAGAAAGAAAAAATATTTTGCCATTTGTAAATTTTAAAACAGCAAAAATTGCCTTAGGAAATACCTTCCAATCTATGTTTCTAGGATAAGAAGAATAAATTCATTTCTCAAAAAATATAAGAGACTGAACTGAATAAAAATAGCACTGACAAAAAACAAACTGAAATTTGGATTCAAAATAATGTTAAAATTTTGAAGATGGGCAGTTCAAAGTCAATAGAAAAGACAAATTTAAACCCTGAGGCTTTACTTTAAAATATGTGTAATTTATATGTATTTCATGATTGGAGAAAAACAAGAAGTAATGAATTTGTTAAATACATGACAGGTTTAAATTTTCATGCAATGAAGGACTTTAACTTTTCAGATTCACAAACCTAGATTAGTTGACAAATTATGGGGGAATATAACCTTTGTTAATATCTGCCAGCCATGAATTATGAGCTTGGTTTTTATACCTTAATCCTCACAACAACCCTGTGAGGTAGGCTTTCATTCAGGCTCTTCTAAAACAAAGAAAAATTAACATCAGTGTTAAGTGTTTTGATCAAAAACAGATAGTTACTATGACAATGCCAATGAATATTAGCTCAAAGATCACATCTGGTTTTCTTTTAAGCTCTACTCTGATTTTATCTATTTTATCTTTAAAAATCCCTGTAATCCAGATAAGCATCACTAGGTATGGTTAAGCAGCCTTTAAAAGCATATCTCTGTGATAATCTCTGTAGTTATGATTAAAATTGCCAGTAACCCTATGTACTACAATAATATTAGTATAACCTGTTACATTGTCTGGAACACAGAAATGTTGTCCATCCATCAAAAAAGGAATCCCATTTTAACATCAGAGCTGCATCAATGGTTAATGTTAAGCTATTGACAGTCTCATAATGAAATACTTATTGATTCCAGTATGTTTGATGCTTTGTCTCCTCCTGAGCAACGAGCATATATAATGTGCACTTCAGAAGAGTTAAGCAATTCATTTTGCAACTAGTTTGAGTTTGACAGATGTGCAAATGACTTTCATTATGAAAGCAGCCAACAGCATAAACTTCTGCAGGTGGATATATGGGTGGGCCATAAAGGGGGAAAGTGCTCCATCATTGTATGAAACGGTACAGTTGATTATCTCTGGCTTCATCAAACATAATTTAACAAGGATATTGTGATTCATCACAATAAGTTAGGAGCACTGTTAGTGTACAGCTGCTTGGTTTAGCAGATTTTAGGAAGCAAAGCTTTTATAATATTTGAAATGTTGGCAGAACTGTGTTATAGTCATGGAGAATCGAGACTCTTACAAAGGTTTTGTTGTAAAGCTAGCTTCAATTTACCTAGTGATTTAAATGCTGTGGGATATGTGCCCCAAACATACTTAATTTCAATCTTTAAACCTTGAAAGGTGGTGGATCAAATACTGGTCAAGCAAAGTCCAAGAATGCCTTGCTGTAATGTTCCCTTGATTTAGATGAAAAACTACTCCGGCATATTAGGTGATAAGCTGAAAATGACTCAGGAAATAGAATGGACCATCTTCTCCATCCTTATCCAAATGAACAAACCATGCTTGAGTCTCGGAAGAGTTACAGACTTTGGAAGAGAAAAGGAGCAATGCGATGCCTATATCTGTTCCTAGTTCCTAGTTGACAAAGGTTTTTTTGGCTCTAGTTTTAGGAAACATTTGTCCTACTTAAGTTACAATAAACTCATTTTTTTTTTTCTCTAAAAGAATTTTATTTCTTTGTTGCTGCAACACCATGATTTTTCTACTTTTTTTTTCTTTAACAAAAGCACAATGATTGCCTTAATGGCCAGACCAAAGATGTTCTGAAGTTATAACCCATCCTGGATTCCTAGAAATACAGAAAGAGATGTTATCACATGCAGACCTGAACTAATTTGCATCCTATGAAGGCATTTTGAGTGTTCCATAAATACACCACTTGGCTCATTTTGTCAGACATAACGATGCTACATAAAGATAGTGATTTGTGAGTTACAACCACTATCTCTTCTTTACCAGATGAGTGAAGTGTCATATTGCTAAGATAAGGTACAGGTTTAACTTTAGTAAATAAATGATGTTTTTGGCTCTAGACTAAAGCTACTTATGGAAAATTATAAATGAATTAAAAGTAGCTGGACAAACAGAAATACAATATCCCTTTTAAAAGATTGGCAAAATAGGTAATAAAGTTTAAGTTTTAGAGTCTGAAAAAACTTTTTTTTTAAATGTCACCAAAATTGCAAACATTCTGTTTTGTTTTTGAAAAGGGATACTGCATCCTTAACACATGTAAAGTTGTACATCACCCATTTTCTACTTACAGGTAGTAGGAGTAAGAATAGTAGCTCCTCCTGGCAAGCAAATCACAGACAGTGGAAAAAGAGAAGCAATGGTGAATGAAAAGCATGACTCTGTCACATTCAATAAAGCAGAAAAATGTGCGTTAAAAAAGAAAAGAAAAGAAAAGAAAATTCATGTTTTTTTTGCTTTGCATTTCAATTTGCTCATGCATTGTTAGATTTTTTTTTTTGCCATGCAATTAAACAGACATATGCAATTAAAACAAAATTTAAAATACATAATTTGGAAAAAATAACATGCTGATATTTCTTATTGCCAAAAAATTGAAAATTAAATGGATTGTGTATTTTCAACATGCAGTTAAGCATAATATCCATTACCATCTAAATATGTGACAGATGGAACAGCTGTGCATAGAACTTGTGTACTATATAGATTATTTTTCTTTAGATACAAAACATAAAGATTTACCATATTAATATATCATATATACAGAATAACACCTAAATTTCTACAAACAAGTTATTATATCTTAATGGTACATAGGTATATACATATGTTATGTGAATATACATATATACCATATACTATATATACACAAAGATACTTCTACAGTAGATGCATGTGAACATAATATCATACACAAACATTTACTGTATTGAAACATAATTTCAAATTTATGTTTGAGTTATTAATGTGTTCATGCTGTGCATGTAAAATATAATACACAACCAATGAAAAATGGCATACATTTGGAAATAATTGAATAGCGATTAAATTAAAAAAATGACATTGCGTTTTGAAAGATGCAATATCCCTTTTCTTAGCCTAAAAACTTACTTTATATATATCCTTAGCTGTAAAACTTTACTCAATTGAATTACACACCATCCTTTTGCAAAACAACCAAAAAGACATGGAACTGTTTTCCCCACAAGAAATATATCTACATATATTCATCCCAGTGAGGGATAAAGTCAAACTTAACACTAAATCTAGATAAGAGACTAAAGTAATTTGTTTTTCCATTATTTTTATTATAAATTTATATATTAAAAGGGAAACATTTTATATTAATAGTTTTAAGCTATACTTGATGATAATATCCAATGCAATGCTGCTATATCTATACTTTTTTATATGTATGATAAACATACTTGTGATTAAAGCATATATGTTACATGTGTGACACACGGTACATATGAGTAAAAGTCATTACAAAGTGGCTTTGGCAAGTAAGAAATTCAAGTAATGTAGATATACATACTATATATTAGAAGGTAACATATCTAAATAATGAAACCTGATCTCTCTAAAAAAGTGCAGGTTTTCCTGGATATAAAGGTGATGGTGAGGAACAGAAGCAAAAGCCCCAGCATACTTTCCATCAAAAGACAATCAAAGCATAATTATGAAAGCTCAAATGTTAAATATTTTAATAGAGAGGCTCATTAACTTAACCATTTAATATATGAACCAGAAAATCAAGTTGTCATATTATACAATTTTAGAGAGCTGTCAGAGCATTTCACCTTCCCCCAAAATCTTGCTTAGTGATGGTTTTAGCATACTTTAGGAAGTTTATTTTTCAATTTTTTTTTCATTATTGCTAAATCAGAGGCCTGGATAGGGAGGGTTATCAAGACAAATGAATGCTTTCAAATAAAACTGAATAGCCCAATTCTAACTGAATATGAGGACATAATTAGAAGTCACTTTCATGTTTATATCCAATCTGAAGAACATTGTTAAACAATGTTTGTTAAATTTGCTATCTAAACTGTTTACTTAAGTCTCCAAATACCAAATTTAAACTAAACAGAGACATAAGGTCTGAAGGTTACATTTGGTGATTTTTATTGATCTTTACTGGCAAATTTTTATTGCTAAAATACTTAAAACTTTTGCCTCACATATGATGTATTTTCCAACCACAGAGGGAGACAACAGCAAGAGAAAGCACTATTTGGGGAAAGCACGTATGTAGCTAATTTAACACAAAACACTATAATGCATACCTAATGTTTCTAATGCAGATGTGTCTTCTCCAACATATATATCTCCAGGGGATAATCGTAAAGAGGCAATATATTAAAATAAACTCTGATGGAATCATTAAAACATGTAGTATGAGTCTTATCTATAATGTTAATGCTTTATTTCAAGTATAAAATAAGTATAATAGTAAACTAGATAATTTAATGTAATATAAGCAACATCATTTGTTATATTTTTCAATAGAATTCATTGATTACAACCACTTCTATACACCAAACTATTTTAGGACTGTACTTTTGCTTATAAAGATTTTTTTTTTAAAGTCTTTCCAAATTGTAGCATTATCCCAAATACACAATGGGAAGGATTAGAGTGCTATATTAGTTTCCAAGACAATGCCTTACAGATTTATGACATTTTATATAATGTAAAACAGCTGAAATTACAAAACTGTGTACTTTGAAAGGCTTTTCATCAGGAATATACTTTGGTCTCCAGAGCAAAGCTCAGTTTAAATTCCAGTAGGTCTTAATATCTTCAAGTAATTCCAGAAGATGGTGATAATGGTTGATATAGTATAAAAAATTAGTGTTCAATTAAAACAATTTACTCTCTATTTTAAAAGGCTAAAATTTTTAGTCAATGAATATTTAATGTACAATTTTACTAAATAATATTTATATTCTTCTCATATCTTATTTGTAGCCAAGATGTAGAAAAATACATTAAAAGAGCACAAAATAATTCCTAGACCACAGCCCAAGTATCACAATAAATCCATATTTTGCCATTGTTAATAATAACACTTCAAATACAAGACAAATTATCTCAAGTACCTTTGCATTTGAGAAATTTAAATTCAGATATTAATTTCTAGATCAACTTAACAAAAAGCATATGTTTTATATCCAAAATTAAATTGCGAATAACCAAATAAGAATTTATTAGAGAGCATGTCCAATAGACTCAGGTGCTGACAACATTGTTAAAATTAAAAGTTTCTTCTTGTTGTTTGTTCTAATTTAAAGGATCTTGAGAAAAACAGGTTTTTAAAACCAGTGACATAAATGGTACGTGAGGAGGACCGGACAATATTAGGCCTTACCTCTTTTTTACAATTAATATGACAACTAGGAGAAGGAGGATGAACACCAAAATTCCAGCACTAATTCCTGCTATTTTCACGACTCTGTCTGTCTGCTTGGCGGGATCTGGGATCACTTCTGGTTCTTCTGTTGCTGCTGCTAAATGAATTAAAAAAAAATTAAAAAAAAATTAAAAAAAGTTACAGAAAGAAGCTAATAATCACAGAAAAAAAATTATTCCCAGTAATCACCCCCAATAAACACAACTTGTTTACTGTATATTAATAAAAATAATTTCACAATGTAAATACAGAAGCATGCTAAAATACAATATGAGATTTAGGGTCGAGGTAAGGAAATCTTTCTGACAAGAGGTTTTGTTAATACAAAAAATAAAACAAACCTCCGAAATAAATATCAAAGAGAATGATGAACTAGTTTTCCCCAAGTGCCCTTGAAAGTCAGAACATAAAGTTTTCTAGCAACTAGTATATTGGAAAGAAATGGGGTCAGATTTAGAGGTTTATCAGTCAATTCAGCAAATGCTTCTTGACTCAAATGCCAAGTGGTATGCTTGGTGCTTTAAGGCAGTAGTAATGACACTTGTTTGGGACAGAAGGGTTAAGTTTAATAAATGTCTAGTATAACTGCTAGAAGCATGAGTTTATGATTTAATATATATAATTTGAGATGAATAGTTGAGTTGGCACAAGAGGAGAATAGGCAAAGAAAAACAAACACATCAAGGAATATTTCACATTATTTTATTAAATAAAACCCAGATAATAAACTTGGGAAACAACTTGGAGAAGATGATTATTTTTAAAAACTTCTTTGTATGCCCTAACTTCCTTTCTTCCTCAAAACCATCTGGCTACTCATCATACACACAATCAATTAAAATTATAAACTTTAACTCCTTTACAACCCCCAGTAACTCTCTGCAGACATTTTCCTTTTACCTCATTTACCTTGAAAATTGACAAGGAAAGTATTACTACCTACACTTTATCAATAAAGGAACTGAGGCTTAGAAAGATAAGGATAGTTTATAAATTGCTCAAGAGCAAAGAAAAAATCTAATATATCTTCTGTCTTTTAAAGCACAATTTCTCAATGTTTCCAAATCCATGGCTCCTACTGCTAAAAATTGGTGTAATAAGAGTCCAGGTGATTCGCAGGATTAGACACATTTGGGAAACTGCCTTGAAGCACCCAGCACAGCGCCTTGCACTTGGAGTCAAGAGATGGTGTCCACATGAACAGACACACAAAGAAATCTCTAAACCTAACCTCGTATCTTTCCAATGGACAATTTGTTAACTAGCTCTTAAAAATCAACCAAAATCCAACTTTGTCTACATGCTGACTCCTTTTCTTTTCTTTTCTTTTCTCTCTTTCTCTCTTTCTGTTTTTATTCTCTTAAATTGATTCAGAATCCAGACCACAAGGTGCTAGCATACTGAGGCGCCCCTCCTCACATACAGCAACCAGAAAATCAAGACCCAAGATGTAACAGAGAAAACAATCACAAACATCATCGCAAGTAAGACGCTTAATCAGGCCCAGCGCTCTAAATTCGTGTTTTTCAAAACAGTCGCCAGTGTTTCAAAAAGTTTCCAATAGTCCACCCCATCAGAGTATTTAAACTGATTCTTCGCCCTATTTTTATGCTTATAAAATAAACGCATTTTCCATCTGAAAATAAAATTTTAGCTTTTGTTTCTTTTAGTTGTTTTTATGTATGTATTTAATAACTCACTTGGATGTATAAGAACTATGGTTGGCGTTCCGGAAGGTAGAGAAGCCAAGAAGAAGAAGGTAACGAAGGACCAGCGACTAGCTGACTGGGCCCTCAATTTATTAAGACTACCATTAATCAATTTATTAAGAGGGCCAGTCAGCGATCCTTTCTTCTTTACCTTCTCCTCTTGGCTGCTCTACACTCCCCCAACCCATAGTTCTATACATCCAAGTATCTGCTCCAGTTTTCCCACCAGCCACAGATTCTGCCAAAAGGAGACTGTTGAGGTTAACTATTAATTTCTCAAAGTAAGAAATCTGACAGAAAAAATACATCTAATGTAAATATTGTTATATAAAATGGTAATTTAAAGCTAAACCGGTGAGAAAGACATAGTTCAAATAAAAGCATCAGAACCGTTAACTTTGTAAAACAATTCACTATAACTGTCTTAATTTATCTTATTTCAATTGCATAAAAACTCCATAGACTAGATTTGGTAACTATTATTCTCAAGCTGAAAAAGCAAGCCTTTGGCTGGTATATTTTGGGAAACTAAGGAAGATTCCCTTTCTGACTTGACACTTTCCATATATTCTGGCTGTAGGGAATTTCTAACCTCATAATTATGAACAGAGGTACCTCAAGGCTTTCAAATTATTTTATGGTTCAGTTTACCAAAACATGTAGTAAATATGTTAGAAATCTTTTCCTTTCCAGGGCAACTTCAGAAATAAATACATATATCTATATCTCTATATATGTAGCTATTGAAAACAGGTGGAATATATTACAAAGTAGAATGAAAAAACCTAAAAGGAACATAGTCATTGCTTGTAACTCTTAAATTACATTGGTTTGGCAGAGATACTACTTCAAATAGGAAGAGAAACAGAATGTTTGATGTAGAAATCCCTAGAAAAAAAGCCTTAGTCCATGCAACAAATAATCATTATTCACTAATCAAAGACTACTTTCTTCAGGTTCTGTGAGACACTTGGCTTTCAGGGGCTAATGATAATGATCCCTTAGTGATTTTCTGACATATCTGAGTTATCGAATCAAATGTTTCTGAAAATTCTCTGGAAGAGCAGTTCTTGCTTAATGAGGTCAGCATTTTTCATAACAGTTAAAATACATGCTATTATGGTATAATTTTCTAAATATATTATACTATGAGTGGCATATGCTACATTTTACAAAAATCTTCAGAGATGCTTCTTCCCCACCAGAAGCAGATAATGTATATGGGTACAAACATAATATATATAATTATGTAGGTGCAAATATAAACTATCATCATGAAGTAAGAACAGCAGCTTTAATACTACTACCTAGATTTAGTAATAAAATAACAAAACTGACATGAGGGTGATGGGTCAAACAATTTCAAAGTTAGGGGATGAAGAAATTTTTAAGGTTTTACAAGTAATACAGATAGGTTAATGAATTCATGTAAACATATTTCCAGAAATAAAAAGCCAAATCTGAAAGTAACTTTTTTAACATAGATACTAAAACGCTTGCAAGTGTACCAAGAGTACAAAGCATTAAGACTTTCATAATCTATTAAGCAAATCAGAGATATTACTTTAAAGTCATAGTCTATATGTCTTTGTTAAAGACTGGACTTCAATTCACATTCAACATGTGGTTAATGAAGGAAAAAAAGCCCATTAAGTTATTTGTTTGAGTTGGGTAAGGCTGCCTGTCTGTCATGATGACAATTCTTGTGCCAAGAGTTGTTCACTAATCTTCAACATAATTATTAAGCTGAAGTATAGAAGTCTAATCAAATTCTCCAAGTACATGTGATTTGGTGGTTGTTTTCCTTAATTGTGAATTCTCCTCAAAGTCTTTAGCGGTGGCATTTATTATTATCATTACTATTACTACCATGAACAGTAGTTTTCACTAAATATGTCTGTATAGATTTATTAGTTTGGATATTTTAATCACATGTATCTTTTAAAGTTCTTGGCCTGCTATAATCGGGGAACATAAATATCCTATTTAAAATCATTCACGCTTAGAAGATTCATTAAAGGAAATACAACCAGTAGCCCCTAAGTGAGCATTTTCCATTTTCTTCAAAGAGAGCAAAAAGCTATTAATAGTGGTGGGGCCCCTGATTTCTGTTTATAACTTATGCACATACACAAAGACAATGTGGAGCACCGTTTTCAGAAAAGCTTTCCTTCACCATAAATCTTTACCTTTTTTTATCTGTCAAAGAACATATAAGGAATCCCCAGTGTTCAGAAGCCAAGAGCAGCATAATTCTTTGTATAGTGAGAAAAAAAACTAAGGCACAATTTTATTTTCATTGAGCAAATTTCTAGGATGCATTTTGGGGGGGCAAAAATAGCTAAAGTGACGTCATCAATTGTGTCTTTTCTCCCAGTACTTAAAAATGAAATAGCTTTAAAGTCACACAAATTTACTTTAAAAATTACAACTATTTTAATAGCTGTGATTAGACAAATTCATTCTTCTACTTTCATAATGGACATTAGAGATAGAAGCCTCTAAGTACAATGTATTAAGTAATCTTATTGTGTCTTTGGATATATTATTGTCACTCAAATTCTGCAAATACTCCTGGTATTTCATTAGCGCTTTCTTCCTTTTTAAGTTATAGATCTGAGAAACTGTTCCCACTCATGTCCCAATCATTCTTTAAAATCCTACCAGCAGGCTATGTCCCCATCCACGCCAAACCACCATAACCAATGTTTCTAATGACTTGCTAGTTTCTGAATTCAATGTGTACTTTTCTATTCTTATTTTATGTGACCTCTTAATAGCATGTGACATTCCTGTCTACTCCCTCTTTCTTGCAATACCCTTTTTCTGGGACTTCCATGAACTTGGGTACCTCCTAGTTTTCTTGGACTCTGGTCTCTCCTTTCCAGATTTTTGTTTGCTCATCCCTTAAAATAGGTGCCCCTTTGAGTTCCTCAGGGACCTATGCCTCTTGACACTGTGTTCCATACTTTTTGGCTTGGTGATCTTATCCATTTTCATCTCTTTAGTTACTGTCCTGATACCTGATCACTCTCTAATCGATGTATCTCTGAATAAAAGTTGCAACCCAAATTCCTGACCCAAGGAGTCATGTGATTAATATGTCTTCAGGTCAATGTATGACAGTCACCTTAAGCACACCATGTGCAACCTGAACTCATAATTTTATCTCATGCCAGTTCTTTTTCAAGTGTATCCCCTTTCAGTAAATGGCAAAACTATTCATACAGTTCTTCAAGCCAGAAATGTATGCATCATTCTTGAATCCTCCACTTTGCTTATCTCTAGGATTAACATTTATCATTCAAATTGGGATGTTTTTGAAGGAAAACAAAAACTGGAATTATCTTGGGCAAACTGGAATGCACAGTCACTTTCTCACACAATGAGTTACAAAATTACTACTTCCTAAATATTCTTTGTCTTCACTTTTCCCAATCCCACTGCTACTACCTTCACTCAGATCAGTATCATCTCTCAGCCAGATCACACAGCAGCCACCTATGTTTAATCTCTGAATATACTGTCTGCCTATTCCACCTCAAAACCCACATTGTAGCACAAGTATTTTCTAGGATTTCAACTGTATCATATCACTGCACTGATTAGAGCCCTCCAATAGCTTCCCATTGCTGTTAAGGTAAAGCCCATGAAAGCAGAAACCATATTTATTTTGCTCACCATTGAATTTCTAGTAGGACCTAAAAAGGAGCAATACAACAGAAAATATTAGTTGAATAAATGAAAGAATGCCACTAAGCCTGCCTAAGGTAGGTTATATTGGCATATAGAAAATCAGTTACTTCCTTAAAAAACACAAGGATGTCTCTGATCAGACAAATCTCTTACTGTTGTGGATATTAACATAAGGTGAACTTGACACAAACATTTTTGAGTCGTCTCTGGAAATTTCAAGCCCCTTTGTTACATTCCTTTATAGAGCTAACCGTTTCCACCATCTGTCACTACCTATCGCCAAACCAGTGTGCAAGAGAAGTCCAGTGTCACCGAAAGCACAAGGGATTGGATCAGCAAGACCCTGTTTTGATTCTTATCTCATTCTCTTACCTGTTGTGTGACAATGAGCAAGTGAGAATCTTTTAGAGTGAATGCCTTCATCTATAAAATAAAATTAATAACATTACCCATCTTGTGTAGCTTTTAGGAATAGCACGTAACATAATGGTGTGAAAGGTTTCCATAAACTAAAACACATGGGATAGTAGAAATAGGAGTAGATGCTGCTGCTCTAGGTAGAGATAACCTAGATGTCAGTTCTTTGGGTCCATTATATAGAAATGAAAAACTATGAATAGGAAAAATGAAATTATCGACAAACAGCTTTAAAAAATATCTTAGCTCCCTATTATATAAATATACAATGACAGGTTGTGTAAAGCACGTGTTACTTATTACACAGGCTGCCACAGTGGAAGCCTAAACCTTATGGACGTCTTGAAGTGTGTATTCTTTAACTCAATGATCCTTTTAAGTAATTTGGCTTCTTCATCGCATGTGATCTTATGAAACTTGCCCAGTATTAGATCACGGACTAAAACAGGGTCTACCAGAGATTTTATTGGTGAGAAAAGAGAGCAGCTAAATGCCATGTGCTTTAACAGTAGTTGGAAAATAATTTATTCTCCTTTAATAATCATATGGATGCAACCCAAATATTTCCAATGTGGAAAATAGTGCAAAAGTCTATGAAGACTTTAAACAACTAAGAAATAAAATTACAGATTAATATTGCAGATATTGGAAATTAATTTTACACTGCTTAAGGCATCTTCTAGTCTTAAGAGTCTCTAAATTAGTTTTGGTTTTAAAAACACAGCTCAAAATGCTATATAAAATTCTGAAGTGACAGAAATATGTTTAAGAAAGCAATAAAGTAAGTATGTTTTAGGAATGTATATAATGGTAAAAAACATGTAAAATATTATTTTGTTTCATAGTAATGAAGAATAAATATTTTAATGTGCATATTAATTTTTCATCAAGTCTCCCATTAAATTCATTCAATTAGGTAAAATAGAGCGTTAGTGTACTGTCTTACTTCTTAAACACAGTTGATTCTATCTCCTTAGTTCTCTCTGAAACTGGTTCTGAATTCTCCACCCCACCTTCGACTGCCTTCAGGACCCAGTCTTGTTTTTTCACTAGTCCTCCTGCTTCCCATGTTGGCTACCTCAGATTTGTCCTATATATTGCTAGTTGGATGAGTTTTCTAAAATGTAAATGTGAAGAAATGACTACATTGCTTTACATTCAAGAGGAAAAGGCAAAAGTTATGACACATAAGGCCTTTCACAAGCAGGCTCCAATCAACATTTTCAACCTCGTCCTCTGAGACACTTCCATTCATATACTCTTATCATAAAAATCCTTCCACCATTTCTCAAATACTATTTACTCTATTTTAGGACTTGGCAAACTATGGTCCTTGGGTTGTATCCAGCTCATTTTGATGAAACAAAGATTGTAAATATTAAACTTTACAAGATAATACACCAAACTGTTACCAATTTATATTCCCACCAGCATTGTATGCCAACCCCATTTAAATGATATCTTACCACAGTAGTGTATGCCAACCCCATTTAAATTATATTAAATTATATCTTACCACTTCATATTCTCAGCCTTCTTGATTTTCTACTTGAGCAGTAGAAAATGATATGTAATACATATTTGATTACTACTAAAATGACTTTTTGAGATACTTGAAACATCTCTACCTGTTTTTTTCTCTGAAATGTTCAGTATATAGCTTTGACTGAAATTTGTATTACAAATATCTTCTCCTATCAGACTGCATAAGGGATGAAAACCATCCTTTCCCTTTAAGATGTTAAAAGTTCATGGCTAGGACCTCTATTACAAAAGACAGATTAAGAAGAGAAAAATACAAATTTATTAATATAAGTTTTACAAGACATGGTAGACTTCATAAGGAAATGAAGAACTAATGCAACAGTTAAACCCGAGTGTTTTTATAGTAGGTTTGATGAAGGGTGACGTTGTAAAGGACGATGACAGGGTAAAGAGTATGAGCTAGTACAGTAAACCGCAGAAAACTTAGCAAGGCCTGTTTGTTCAGATTCTTCTCTGTGTCCCTTATCTTTGGAAAGAAGGGTGCTTTTTTTTCCCCCCCTAGTTATAAGGAGGACATTTCTCCTATGAGGGTCTTATGATCTGCTTCAAGGGAAGGTCAGAGAGATCTTCCTGTTTCTGTCACTTTCTCAAATGTTTTTCAGGTTAACATATTCAGTATGCTAAGGTGCCATATTTTGGGGTAATGTGTCCTGAAAGCTATCAGTTGCTTTTCTTCCCACTTTACTTATGGCATGAATAACAGCTATTAATTTTAATGAAGTCAAATATATCAATCTTTTTTATGGTTAGGGTCTATTCTTTAAGAAGTCCCCTTCAAACCTGAGTTTTTAAAAAATTCTCTTTTTTATTTGAAAGTTTTAAAAGAGTCCAAGATGTATAGTAGAAAGCTGTTTCAGGTCCTCCTCCCTCCCCACATACATACCCAGTTACCTGTGCATAACTTTTGAATTGATCCAATGATCTACACAGCCACTTCTGTCCTATATCAAAATTACATAAGTACATGAGTCACTTCCTGGATTTTCCATTATATTCTTAGAGGAAATAAACTATTCTGTGCTGATAGTACATGATTTCAATTACTATAGTTCTGTAATATATTGTATATATGATGGAGATATCCCCAGGCATAGTTCTCTTCTTCTTGAGCATCTTAGCCCTTTTTTCTGTTTTGTTCTGGGTAACTTCTTCAGATTTAAACTCTAGCTAATAAATTATCTCTTCATTTTGCCAAATCTGCTATTAAGTCTATCCAAAGGGTTATTTTTAAATTTGAACAATTATGCTTTACCTTCCTACAAGTTCCATTTGGTTCTTGTTAAACGGTTCTTTGTTTAGTTATTCCTGATAGCACCATGTTAATCTTTATGATTTGCACTTTATTTCTTTAGAGGTTTTGTACAAGGCTATTTGTATTTGACAATCTCAATACCTGTAGTTTTTTTGAGGATTTACATCTGTTGTTTCTGCTAACTCTCACAGTGAGTTACTTTCAATAATGCTTGATGACCTTTGATTGTGAGTTAATTGCTTTATGTTAGTCTATGGGAACCCTGCAGGCCTAAATTGATCATGCTTTCATCTCAAAGATAACTTACATCTCCTACCAGTAGCCATGAGGTGTTCCATACCTCAGACCAACTCTGCCAGCTCCATATGGGAGTCCCAGGCTAGGCAACACTCTTACTACCAGTCTGAAGATAAAAGTCTCAAGGGCAATATAGTTTTAGCATCCCTCTTCAGGGATTACCAACCTCTCTTTCTGCCTGTTGCTCACTGTTTTCAGCTCTCTCTCTTTCCTTCTCTCTCTTTCTCTCTCTCTCTCTCTATACATATATATATATATACTACTGCTCAAGTGACAAAAATCAAGAAGGCTGAGAATACAAAGTGGTAAGATATAATTTAAATGGGGTTGGTGCATATATATATATATATAATATATATTATATATATTTTATATACATATATATGTGTGTGTGTGTATATATAGAGAGAGAGAGCAGAATAGTGGGTCCTGACATATCTCTACCAGCCACTGTAAGTCCAGTAATGTATCCAAAGATGTGTCCTATCCAGGGTAGGACTGTTCTGCAGAGGTCCTCTGAGAACTTAATTTGCCAGACTTCCAAAATGGGAAGACGGATCATGGGCTTTTATGTTCTTTAGTTTTCCTAACACCTTTCCCTTAGCTACCCTCTCACCTCTAAACACCAGTTAATTATTTTCCCGTAACCCAAATAAAAATTGTATTGCAAGTATTTCTCAGCAAGTCTACAACTCACACTAGGTCTGGAGCGAATCGAGGGCAAAGATATAATCTCATTCATGTCTTTATGGCTAATGATTTTTACATAATTACCAATATATTATTAACTTTTAATATATATTTGTTCAATGAGTAGGTAAAATATGAAAAATGCTCATAATTTGTCAAGGTATGTTACTTATATAAGAGCATCTATCAACTATAATATACTGGTTAAAGTTTAAAATTTTTTTTGAAACAAATACATTAATGCTAGGGTTAACTGAACTAATTTATAAAATCTACAGCATTCTTTAAGAGAAAAATTCTGCTCTTCATAGCATCAATTGGTAAAGAGCTTCAACCATCTCTGGAAAAACACTAACAGTGAACATTCTCGTCAGGTGGCCTTAAATTTTTTTTTGATAAAACAAAACCATCAATCAGAGTTTGAATTCCAGCTTTGTCACAAGTTGACCTTAGGTAAGTTAACCACTGCTCCTCACTTTTCTTATTGGTAAAATGGAGATTGAGTCTACTTTCTAGACTGACTCAAAGATTAAATGTACTGAAACATGTAAAGTGCTAAGGACAATATCTAGTACTTTATAAAGCCTCAGTAAGTATTAGGGAATGTACAAACAGATTCGGATAAAGTTCTCTTTCTAAATCTGGATTTCAGCACCATAAATATTATAGCATCACAGAAGCAGCATTAGATGGAGGGAAGTGTACTTTCTAAAAATACAGAGACAAGAATCTGTTATTATTTATCATTTAGTAGGTATTTGTTGAGTATCTGATGGGTACAAAACACTGTACTAGGCTAAAAAACCAGAAAGATGAACAAGTGTTCTTACTTTAGAGACTGTATAAACTAGAAGAACATGGAAATTACTCAAATGACTGTACTTATTAGCAGAATACTGCAATACATACCATGGCTACTAGTATTACAGAAGAGGCACAGATAAGGCTCCTCCATAGGGGGATGAATTTGTATCTGATTTGTTGACATCCTGAAACATTTCTTAGAATCATTCAACAAAAAAGTCCAACTGTGGTTTTCAAATAAAGACAGACAAACTCAGGAGAGGGAAGTGGTTTTTTCATAATTCTAGTATTAACTTCTGACACAATTAAAAATACAGCCCATGCTTCCTGGCTCCCATCTGGCACTTTCACTCGGGAGAAATGTGATTAGCCACCTATATTAGGAGTAATTTTCAACATTGCCTGTTCAAAACACGGGGGTGAAGTGGGAGATACAATAGAGGTGTCAGACTCAACTACTACCTAAGAAAAAGAAAGGAAAAGTTGGGGAGATATAAATACACATAAATTGGCAGTCAGTCACATCAAATCCTTTTAGGGAGAAATAAAAGCAGACTTAAATGGATAGACGAATGAATGGAATCTGGGAGGGTTCTGAGAGGAAGCCTTAGAAGCAAAAAGAAAAAATAAATAAATGTTCCATGCCCCATCTTAAACCCACAAAGAAAACATTTATTTTTTTTTGGTTCCTTCCTTTCGTTAATTAAATAAATTATTTGGTGTCCCTGACATGTGCCTGGCACACTTCTAGGGTTTAAAGAATCATCGCTGAACAAAATAGAGATATTTCCACTCTCGTGCAGTTTACATGTCTGTGTTGTCTAGTAAATGACAGACAAGTAAACAAGGATCACCTGATAGTGAGGAGTTCTATACTGAGAATTAAAACAGACGGACAAGGTAGAGTGCCTTGGTGACTGTGTTAGATTTGGAGCTGAGAGAAGACCTTTCTGAAGAAGACATGGAGGTAGGTGGTGTGTGGTTTTTTTTTTTACTAAGTTGAGGAACTGTATCATCTCAAAAGCAAAAATGCTTTAAGTGCCTTGTCTATGTAGTAGGTGCTAAAAGGAGTTCAGTGATTATGGAGTTGTTTAATTGACAAATGAGAATTTTTTGCCCACGTGAAATAACAAAAATCAGAGAATAACAATAGGATGAAATTAAAATTTTATTTGGGGAAGTAAAAAAAGAAATACCCTAGAAAATAATGAGCTGGTTCACATTTATGCCAAACGTAAAGGAAGGAAAGGAGTGTAAATCACAAGAAACTACACCTTCTACATACTGATTATTACATGTGTGACATCCAAGTAGTAATGGCCTATTAAGAGTAAAACAAGCTGAGCTGAACATTAATGGGAATTAAGAGAAAGAAGTTCAAACAGTGTGGAATTATATATCTAAACATAGTGTTTATAGGAGAGTAGGCTACGGAACAACTAAACCTGACCCAAAATGAAATTGTTCTGAAATGATAAATGTGGATATATGGAGATGTTAGGGGAAAAAAGCTTCATGATAATGTCAGTGATATTTTTTCCCTTCCACCAACTACAGGACCAGAAAAGTCTCTTCTTCAGGGAAAAATCTAAAATATTAAAATCCAGGCACTGTATGTAATTAAAAGGCAAATGCACTTGACATTTTTGTTGGCACAAACTCAGAATGCCAGATCTGGGCCAGTCACCCAAACATGCCATTCAAAGCACAAACAGGAACAAAATCACATTTGAATATTAGAGAAAGAAATAGAAAACAAATAAAACCTTTACTAGTGCTCAAATTATAAGAATGTGATGTGATCTAAAATAGTAAAGATGGTCTACTTTTTAACCTATTCCCACTGATCTTATTTACAAAATGAAGGGTTAAGACTAGCTGTTTTTTGGGATGCTTTCAGTTATGAATTTCATTTTCATTTTGAGCAGGTCATTTTCCACCAAGGCTTCGATAATTCATTAATCTGGCATATCTCAGGAGAACATACAACATGGTTTAAATCACATTAATAGAGGTTGCACTGCAATTTTCAGAGGTGTTTATTTACTAAATTAGAGACTGCCTTAATATTAAACAGATGAACCAGATTTAAAAAATGATTTTAGTTGAGCTCTAGCTTTTCCAAGATAATTTAGTATAAAGTCTAAATTATTAATAAATATTTTAGAGTTTGAGATTGGTTTTTAATCCTAAAATGTTTTTTGGCCTTGAGTGAATGAGAAGATGGGAGCCTTATTTTTAAATGATTCTTGGTTTTCTAAAATTATCTAATAACTACATTTCACAATTTCTAATTCTCAAAGTATCTAACAAACGCTTACATCCAAAATACTTCAATGGGCTGTAAGTTGTCCAATTCTAGATGATCAACCTTTTTATACTCAACATCTTCCCCTTGTCTAAATTGGACCCTTTTAATAAGAAAGTTTCATCTCTTCCACAAAGCCTTTTCCAGCCCTCAATCCCCCAAGGGTCTTCGGAATTTCTATGCAGCTGTTGGCTGTATTTCTCATTTGAACTCTAAATCACAGTCTAATAGAGGTAGGCTGGAGTTTTAGAAGGAGCAAGGCTTTCTGAAGTCACCATTCACCAATGTATAGACTTGGGGAAGTTACATAACTTGAATATCAGTTTCTTTGCCTATAAAATGGAGTAGTAATATTCTTTCATATATATTCTAAGGATTATATGAGATCATGTTGAAGAAAGCTTATAAAGGTTTGTTTCCTTTGTGTGTTTTCCATTTATTTCCTCTTGGAGGGTACATACCAGCACCTATCTTGACTCTCTAGCAAAGAGTAAGAATTCAGAAAATATTTAATCCCCAAATCCCTCGCTTACATTAGAGATTGGACCACTGACATTCTGTACGCCACTGTTTGGAAAACAGAGTTCTACAATGTAAATGCAAATTGGCTTTTGCCTGCTATTTCAAAAGCCAGAGTAGTTGGTATAAATTAGTTCTCAGAAGAAATTAAGTGCCTGTTAGTGGCACAGTTGGATCTCTCATCCTCCTTTCTTCTTTATGGCTGTTTCAGATTCTCCTGCAACCACTTTACAAAACACCATGTGTGTCGGTAGCGGGGCTGGAAGGTGGGGGGACAGAATGGTGCTTGTTTTGTCTTTTTGCCATGAAAACTTTTGGTCCCCTACATTTCCTCTCTTAAAATCTAATACTCAGCAACCTTTAAGCAAGTGACTTCATTTTTCTTTGACTTTTAGTGTATTTACTTTTTCGATTATTTTCAAATGCACTGAATCCAAGTGGTTCACATATTCCATGTAGAGTTTTGAATTCCTAAAAGCCAGTTTCTATGCACCTCACTCCAAATGAATCCAACTACTGTCAATGACCCCTAGCTTATGGAGTAAAGGAAAAATCTTCATTGATTTTGAAGAGATCACTGAGGCACTGTCCTCCAGTATTGCCAGAGCACACAGCTGGCTGGGGGTCCTCAGTATTTCCTGGAACACCTAACCCACCTGGATGATCCGAGTTATTCCTCTTCCATCTGCCTCACTCTGAGTTTGCTCTTTCCATGGATAGCACTGAATTTATATTTTATGAACATATTTCTTTCACAATCTGCCCCCAATATGTTTTCACAATTTGGGAGACTAGAGAGCTAAGATATTTAAAGGAAAATTGTGTTCTCTATCAAGTTTACACATACTTAGTAGGTTAAGATACTGAAGCCTGGCTCACCTCAGCTACTTGGGAACACGGCATGAACCAAAATGCTCAGATATAGAGATTAAAAACTTAAATTACAAAATCCCATCCTCACCGCATTTTCTGCTTTAAAAATATTGAACACTTCTTTGACCTGTAGTGAACTCAGCAGTGGAGCTGGAGCAGCCAAGAGAAATGGGGCAAAAGAAGAGTCAAACCAAAGGCTAAAATCTGTAAAACCAAGTATAATTTCAGAAACAGGATCCATAAAGCTATCCAATAAATTGTTAATAACATCACATGTGACTATTAACCGTTTTCCCCAAATCTTAGCTGAAGAGTGATTTCTAATTTTCTTGAAATTAGAAACTTCAAGCTGAAGTTACAAGAATCAGGTGAAATGACAGACCTTACTCTGTTTTTCTGATTAGTTTTTTGCAAGATAATAATTCCTTCAGATTTGCAAGCATAAAGATTAGTCTTCTAGGCAACATGCCTCAGAAATAATAAAAGTTTCTGCTCATTCGGCACAGCTGAGTGAAAAGACCCAGTTCTTGGCAAGAGCAAAATGGGTGCCTAGCCATATTTGTGTTACAATTTAGGAATGGAAAGAAAGCAAAGCACCTCTATCTGAGATCAGTGGTCACCAGTCTGTTGGGAATTTGGGTGGCCTAAACGAGATGCGGTAACCAACACTCTTTTTTAGAGGGCAGCAGACCTCAGATACCACTCCTCTGTTTTTCTGATGTAAAATCCTTTTCTACGCATAACTCACTTCTGACCTTCAATTCACAACTCCCTAATGTCAAATTTTCTTCATCAAACCTCTCTGGATGCTATATTGGCAGTGACAGCCCCTCCTAACTTTCTCAACTCTCCTTTTGCCCTGGAGCTGGTGTTGCCTGGTTTTTCTTCTTAATGTTCAGATTCTCTTCACCACTTAATTTGCCCCCAGCATGTTCCTTATTTTGGTATGGTTTCCCCATAAAACTCTACTGGGAAGTACTCTTTTAAACAATATGATTAAAACAAAAAAACAATCATTTCTCACCTAGCCTATTTTAAAACAGGACTATTCGATCCCTTATTTTATTTTATTTTTTTGAGACAGGGTCTCACTCTGTCTCCCGGGCTAGAGTTCAATGGAATTATCTTGGCTCAGTGCAGCCTCACCCTCCTGGGCTCAAGCGATCCTCCCAGCTCAGCCGCTGTAGTAGCTGGGACTATAGGGACATTCCACTATGCCTGGCTAATGTTTTCTTTCGCTTTCTCTTTCTCTTTCTTTTCTTTTCTTTATTTTTATTTTTTTCTTTTTTTTCTGGTAGAGATGAGGTTTATCCATGTTGTCCAGGTTGGTCTTGAACTCCTGGGTTCAAGCAATCCACCTGCCTTGGCCTCCCAAAGTGCTGGGATTACAGGCATCAGTCACCACACCCAGGCAATCTCTTATTTTTAACTCAGATAGAGACATCTCTAGGGCAATCAGATAATTCACAAATTTTAATCTCTGTTCACTCATACTATTTTTCTTTCCCAAACAGGCATTTAACATACCCGCACAATTCAAAGATACTTAAATATTCCAAGTCATCACAGTAACTCAATCCTTTAAGCACATAACATTTCAATCCAGATGAACACACTAAAATAATTTAGAAACAGACTAAAATAATTCCTTGTAAGAGCTTTGCAAACATCTGGAGAAATCATATTCTATCATATCACAATGTACTTTAATAACTAAGTCTATTCTAAGCACATGGCCACAACTACGTGCATTGTAACAGATGATGTTCTCAATATAAGATTATGTTGCAATGGCATCAACAAACCATGATCTTACGAATCAATTCTCTTATTTACCAGGATCATTTTTAAGGAAAATAAAAAATTACTGGTTCCCTATTACATGTTTATATTTAAGATAAATGTAAATTTAGCACTAAGCATGAAAATTAGTAATTTGACATTTTCTTAGTGTACAAAACCAGACCTATGGCCAGGTGCGGTGGCTCATGCCTGTAATCCCAGTACTTTGAGAGGCTGAGGTGGGCAGATCACTTGAGGTCAGAAGTTCAAGACCAGCCTGGCCAACCCCCATTTCTACTAAAAATACAAAAAATTAGCTGGGTGTGGTGGCAGGCACCTATAATCCCAGCTACTTGGGAGGCTGAGACAGAAGAATTGCAATCTCCCAGGAGGCGGAGGTTGCAGTGAGCCGAGATCGTGCCACTGCACACCAGCCTGGGCGACAAACCAAGATTCCATCTCAACAACAACAACAACAACAACAACAACAACAACGACAACAACAAACGAGGCCTATATTTTAATCACTGATAATTTCTAGAATTTATCATTAGATTTTTCAGGATCAGCAATACAGTTTTGCAATTTATTAACATGTGCCAAAAGAATGAGTATGAGAGAACAGAATGCAAATTGTAATATTTACCTTTTCAACTAAGATCACACACTACTAGTTTAATTTGCAGTACAAGAAGTGTGTCTTTGACATATGTGGAATAAATTCTGCAAAGCTGAAAGAATTTGCCCGTCCTTTTAAATTAAGATTATCTCAAGCTATTTCCAAATCCTCAACAAACTGAAACACGGCGGCTTTTGCGTTCTGCATGTAGGAATGCGGCTGACAACAAAGATTTGCATAAGACACTCTACTTTCTCCCTGTGAGGCCAAGTTTTGTATTCCTTCATTAGTTTGTACGAATTCATATTCTGAAGTCTCTGGTTCAGACAGATTGTTTTCTCTAACTTTCATTATATCAAGATTTTTAGGCTGAACCTGAAAGGAGACAACACATTCTTATACATCTTTTGCAAAATTGTCCTACCTTATAGAGGAGGAATAAGTAAACACATTTAAATCAAGATGAAAATCAATGGTTTGTAGATTAGAAAACCCTGGTTCTATCTAGCTCTAATAAGATCAAATGCTGACTAAACAACTGCATGTAAGAGAAAAAGTCATAAAATAATTTTCTATGTCTGTATTAGTTTCTCATGGCCACTGCAGAAAACTGCCACAACTTGATGGCTAAAAACCACGCACATTTATTCTCTTATAGTTCTGGGAACTAGAGGGGCCCAAAGCAGTATTACTGGGCCAAAATCAAGGCATCAGTAGGGTTACTCTTGCTGCTGAGACTCTAGAAGAGAACTCATTCCTTGCCTTTTCCAGTTACCAGTGCTGCTGGCACTCCTTGACTTGGGGTTACATGACTCCAGTCTCCGCCTCTGTGGTCACACTGACTTCTCCTCCTCTGTGTGTCAAATCTTCCTCTGCTTTGCTCTTATAAGGATACATGTAACTGGATTTAGGGCCCACACTGTTAATCCAGTATAATCTACCTCATCAAGATCCTTTACTCAATCACATTTGCAAAGACCGCTTTTCCCTAAAAGGTAACATTTATAGCTTATTGGGATTAGGACATGGTATCTTCCAGTAGCCATTATTCAGCCTACTAAAATCTATATGCTTTCCAATGTATTTTAAACAGAATTTTCAAGGTATAGGTTTTAAAATTAAGAGAATCCCAAGAGATCTAAATGGTAAGAGAGAGAGACCTAAGTGATGATAGTGAGGGGTACTGAACAAAATAAGACAAAGATGATCATCTGCCACATTTGACAGATGTTGGTAGACAACATCTTCTCTTCGTGTTCCATTGTTTGTTATTTGTTTTTACTGCTACCAGAACTTCTTACAATTCTCTACTCACTCATGTAAACACTAGCTGCAGAAGGCCTGGCAACTTGGTTCAAACATTACTTTTCTCCTATTTGTATATGTGTAAAGTGGCCTTTCCCTTACATTAAGTTAAAAAAAAATACAGTTGTAATAGCTACTTCCTAATGGCCAAAGGGTTGCATTTGAAAGAGGGATGACAATCACTCCAGGTACCAAGAAAAAGTACTGTGTGATCTGGGAGAAGTTATCTGCTTCTTTTGAGACCCACTTTTCTCATCTTTACAGTGAAATAACTACATTCTGCTCTCTAGGCTTGTTCTGAAATTTACTGAATACACATTTAAAGTACCTAGAAGTATTTGGCACATAGCAGGAACTTAATATACAATTACTGGTATTGCTATTAGGGATTAAGAAAGTACTAGCATGTAACATATTATATTTTTGACAAGATTACATCATCTTGAAAACATATAAGAAGCATTCTTTTCGTATAGTACTTTAAGGAGGATATTATTCATTTTATATCATTTTCCTTCTCACCGTGATATGTAGAATATATCACACGAAAATTGTGGTTGACCCAACACTCCCAACCAGTGTCCTATTTTACTCACTCTGTATTTCTTAATCCAGTCAATAAATATTACTAAATCCACTTGTGCTAGATGCTGAGGGAGGTGTGTGACACAGCCTGTAGTCTAGGAGAGGTAGACATTAAACAAATAATTAACTCCAGTCAATTTCAGTGCTATATATGAAAATGACAATTCACTCTTTTTTATGACTTGACTTATAGCTCACAGTGCCCAGAAAACTGGGATTCTTGATAGACCAAACCACATATCTCCTAATTAGCAACAATCACAAGTTTGGCCCCATAATGTACATAGCTAACGCACACTTTCACTGGCCAGAGAAGAAAATACCTATCACCATATTAGGATCAAATTATTTTTTAATTCCTTATTATTTCTTAGAATAGTGCATATAGCAATTCCTTTAAAAGCAGACTCTACTAGCATGTTTCCCACTGAACAGAATTGTTTGTCCATTTAACAAAAAGGTATTTATTGCCTGGGAATTCATTAGTTCATTATTTGAAGAAATACGTATATTGGGCAAGAATGTCAGTCAGGCAGTTAGTTATCACATGAAAATGCATAAAACAGTACCCACATTTAAAGAGTTCAAAGAGTCCTTCAGGAAATCAGGTGCCTAAAAGTCAAACTGACCTTTAAAAAAAAAAAAAATGTTCATAGCTTCCTCTGTTAAATGAATGATCATTTCAGAGTTTTGTAAATGCCAAACTCTTTTAATATATTATTTCAATTAGCTTTCACAAGCACCTATGAGGCTTGCTGTATTTTTATTTATTTATTTTGAGACAGAGTCTCGCTCTGTCACCGAGGCTGGAGTGCAGTGGAGCAATCTCAGGTTACTGCAACCTTCTCCTGGGTTCAAGCAATTCTCCTACCTCAGCCACCCAAGTAGCTGGGACTACAGGTGTGTGCCACCATGCCTGGCTAATTTTTGTTTTCAATAGAGATGGAGTTTCACCCTGTTGGCCAAGCTCGTGTTGTACTCCTGGCCTCAAGTGATCTGCCCACCTTGGCCTCCCAGAGTGCTGGGATTACAGGCAGGAGCCAATGCACCCAGCTGTATCTTCTTTTACAGATGAGGACACTGACAGGTTGGTATCACCTCTTTCCTAGTCCATATTGCAGCCATTCCCTTATTGAAGTTTGACTCCAAGTCCTACTCATCCTAATCTACCTGCAGCTTTTAAGGTGTCATTTTTCTAAAACTTCGATATGTTCCTATCATTGTCCTGCTTAATAGCCTACAAAGATTTCAGAGAAAATGAAAATGAGGAATGTAAATTATAGTGCACACACCATTTATAATAATATTTAGCCACTTAAAAGTAAAACACATAAAAATGTGGGTAAAGCTCATGGTAAAATAGTAACTACAAATAATTACAAGTCACAATCATTGCAATAATGAGAAATATTTAAGTAAGCACTTGATAAAAGAAAGGAAAAGCAAAAGTGATAACAGTTGTTTAGAATATTGTTTCAGAACACCTTTTAAGGTTACTATACTGTTAATTTTTAAAGTAGAAGAGAAAGTGCTTTAGCACTGTTGATAGCTGCCACCTTGCTCTCAAGATAAAGTCAATCTTGAGTCTTACAGCCCTTTCTCATATCTGTATCAACATACATTTTAGCCTAATTTCTTACTAACTCCTCAATATATTCTTGAACACTACATTAATTTTCATGTCTAACTGCACACCTCTGCCCATGCTGTTACCAGTGTGGATATGGTCTCCGGTTCTTCTACCCATTTAAATGTCACTTTGTATGGAATTCTATTTCATGTTTAGGCACACTGCATGAAATTATTACTTCATCTATCAGTTTCTTTCACCATTCACAACTTCTTGAGAGTATAGAACATATCCTACGAATTTTTAATTTCTCAATGCCTAGCCTAGGACATATGGCAGAGAGTAAGTGTGCAACAAAATTGTGTTGATTTAATATTCATATTTGTCATAAGTGAAAACAATTTTTTTGTTTGATATGATGCTTTGATGGTTTCTGATTTAAGGTTAGGATGCTAAACGGACTCCATTTTTACATGACCATAATTCTACTCCCCAAATCTGCCATGTTCCAAAGTCTTTAGTGAGCTAAGAATTCAGATTCATGGTAAGGTTAGAACTGTGCTGGACTGCTTGTGACTTCAACTATCCATCTTCCATGATCAGCTCTTGGTCAACGGATATAGTTTGGGTGTTTTTCCCCTCCAAATCTCATGTTGAGATGTATTCCGCGATGCTGGAGATGGGACTTGGTGGGAGGTTTTTGGTTTTTGGGGTTGGCTCTCTCATGAAGGCCTTGGTGCCATCCTCACAGTAATGAATGTTTTTGTGAGATCTGGTTGTTTAAAGAGTGGGGACCTTCCCCCTCCTGTCTCCCTGTCTTGCCATGTGATACATGGCTCCCCTTCACCTTCTGCCATGATTGTAAGCTCCCTGAGGCCCTCACCAAAAGCAGATGCCAGCACTACACTTCCTCTACAGCCTGCAGAACCATAAGCCATTTAAACGTCTTTTCTTTATAAATTACCCAGTCTCTGACTGGGTGCAGTGGCTCACACCTGTAATCCCAGTACTCTGGGAGGCCGAGGCAGGTGGATCACTTGAGGTCAGGAGTTCAAGACCAGCTTGGCTAACAAGGTGAAACCCGATCTCTACTAAAAATGCAAAAATTAGCTGGGTGTGGTGGCGGGCACCTGTAATCCCAGCTACTGGGGAGGCGAGGCAGAAGAACCACTTGAATCTAAGAGGCAGAGGTTGTAGTTCCACTACACTCCAGCCTGGGTGACAGAGTGAGATTCCATCTCAAAATAATAATAATAATGATAATAATAATAATAATAATAATAATTATCCAGCTTCACATATTGCTTTATAGCAATGCAAGGACAAACTAACACACCAAATGAAAGCCAAATTTCCTACTTTGCTTACTCTTCAAAATACTTGTAAAGCATCATGATCCAGATGTGCTGGAGATTGAAGATGAAAGATAAAAGAAGGAAGAGTCTATTCTCAAAAATATCACTGTGTTAGGTTAGGTTTCCTAGAAGCAGAGCCTGAGACAAGGATTTGGATGCCCATGATTTATTAAGGAAGTGTTGTCAGGTGAAAAGGAGAGAGGAAAGTAGGGTAGGAAAGGGAAAGCAGCTAAGTGAGAATGTGGTATTAGTGTAAGTCTAACTTCAGCCTGATGTCACGGGGAGCTCTAGAGCATGAATTGCCCCAGAGTTGACCTAATCATGAAGTGAGGGCCTTGGCCTTTTGTATTCTCCATGTCAGTTAGTCATCAGATATGAGCTGATAGTGTTGGGAGGTGGGCGCATAAGGTTTGGGCAAAGTAAATGTTTTTCAGCCACAAGTGATTCTAAAGAGGAGTGGGGACTGTGAGCCATTAGCAGCTAACACTGATGGAAACTGGGGGTTTTACAGACTTGGTAAAAGGGATCTGGACAGGGCACCAAAGGTGACTAAAGTCACAGGAAAGCACAACCTCCAAGTGACAACATAATCATCTCTTTAAAAAAAATATAGGCTGGGTGCGGTGGCTCAAGCCTGTGATCCCAGCACTCTGGGAGGCCGAGACGGGCGGATCACAAGGTCAGGAGATCGAGACCATCCTGGCTAACACGATGAAACCCCGTCTCTACTAAAATACAAAAAACTAGCTGGGCGAGGTGGCGGGCGCCTGTAGTCCCAGCTACTCGGGAGGCTGAGGCAGGAGAATGGCGTAAACCCGGGAGGCGGAGCTTGCAGTGAGCTGAGATCCGGCCACTGCACCCCAGCCCAGGCGACAGAGCAAGACTCCGTCTCAAAAAAAAATAAATTAATTAATTAAAAAAAAAAAAAAATATATATATATATAAAGCAGCAAGGAAAGAGGCATTTTAAAGGGTAAAAATCACAAGATTTATAACTTAACCAGCAGTGCTTCTAGCTCAATCAGCAGTTACTCATATTTATCTGTACATCTTGACATTATCTGTAGATGGTCCTTAAAACCTGATTCTTCCCTTAGCTGTGTCCTGTAAGATATGGATATTTCTTAGTTCCTGTTTCTAGCTGTGCTTCTTGAAATTGTTTTCTTGGATTATTTTAATCTTATCAAAGCCTTTATATGCGTGACTCTGACTGACAAAGGACGGCTTCTTCATTTCCACAGAACAAGTCCTACCTGGCTGATCAGATTGCAGTTGGATTATTCGAAACAAAAGCAGATGATTCTCTGTATAAAGCTTGTGCACATCAGGCTTGCTTTTTTGCCCCCAAGTCAGAAATCAAGTTCAAGAAGAATTTCAAGCTGACATAAAAATAATTCTCCTCAAAAGTCTAAAATGTCATTCTCTACAGCCTGTACTAAACTTTTCACATGGAAGTGGTTATGCACATCTGAATATTGCATGATTGAACCATAGCATTCATTTTTTCCCCAACAAATATTTATTAGACACTTACTACATTCAAAAAAATACACTAAATGACATGATAGACAAAATGATTAAATCAAATGAAACATCATATCTGTGAAACTTTTATTAGCAGTAGAAATTAAAAAAAAAAACATACACATAGGAACCCGATATATGACACACTGAGAGCACAGACACAGTAGCTAAAACAGACATAAGACACCCCAGCCTTGAATGCTCTGATTTCATTTCGCCTCATATTCTTGAAAATCACTCATTCAAGTGTATTTATAGTTTGGGCAACCTAGATTTGAACAGGTGATTTGGCTAAGGGTACACAACTGCTTTGTAGAACCCAGGTCATCCAACACCAAGCTTGGTACATTTTCTTTCAAACTGCAGCTAAAGATATATTTCCCGTCCTCTGGCACTTTGCACTTTGTTTGAAAAGAAAATAAATGTTCAATAATGATACAAATTGTGTGACACTAATGCTATATAAATGGTGCAGAGTAATTTACATAAGACTGGGAAATGTGAAATGAATCATTCACAGAAGAAACTGATGAAGTAATTTCAATGTCTACATAAAATTTCTCAGTGTTCCATGTAAGAACAGACTATGGTAATTATCTTTTGTTGTTATTGTTGGGGAAGAAAGTAACTAATGAGTAAATGACAAATAACCAAACTCCAAATCCATTTTTTAAAATTAACTATGCTCCTTTCCCCTAACAACCCAAATACCTCCAAATATTTCTAAAATCAAAACTGCTTGAGCTGGGCTTTATTTATCCCCCTTCTTTAGCTTTCAATTTGTAGATCTTGAACTAATTTAGAACAGTTTAAAGAACACTAAAATTTAAGTGACAAAGACAAAGAGATGCATTGCCTCCTATACTCTTTCCCTGTAAGAAAAACACTGGGACGGTCCAGTGACCTGTCTGAGTCAGCATCCTCAATCTCATGTCCTGTCTTTCCTGCACCCTCACCCGGTGTCAGGGTCCCCTGGCTGTCATAAGCTCTGAAGCTGCAAGTGTCACAGGTTTCAGTGGACCAGTGTAGTCGCAGTCACAACAGCAAGGACTTCCTGTGGAAGGCAGGTGCTATTTGAATAGTTCAAGTGCTTCTGGTTTGCTGTGTCTGCTCTGATCTCAAAAATCTATCTGATTTTGACCTGCGACCTATGTCTAATGTCCAGCTTCTTGTACAACGCAGACTCCTGAGGCATCCTCCGGCTGCCGCCTCTCACCTTCAGATGCCCTCGGAGCCCTGCCTCCTGACTTAATCTTCCCTTCCAATCACTGCTTGTTGGTTTCCACCTTACCCTCTTGCTGCTGGGCTCTGTGCTGTATTTTTCAGCCCCTTTGTGGTTTTCTTCTTTCTGGCGTCTGGTTCTGTGTGAAGAATCATGCTGCCTGCACTAGTTTTGCCAGTTATGCGATCCAGATCGACAACAGGAGATGGGTTATTCTGTTAAGGATTGTAAAGGCCACAGCTCTAATAGCTTCAGCTTGACACACTTCTAGGAGTGTGTCTAAACTCTGATTTTAGATAATCCAGGAAATTTTAAATCAAATATATGAGTCAGTATTTATTATGTGTTAACAGCCTATACATTGATTATAACTAGACATATAAAGTCAAGTAAACATCGCATATGAACAGTCAACTTAACCGTAAGAGTGAAAAATTCCCCTCTTTAAGAAGGATGAAAAGATGCAGTAATTCCAGCTTCCAAGGATGAAAGGCCTCCAAGGTTTTGTAGATTCTACATTTTAAAAAATATTTTAGATCAATAACATGAAGAAAGGAGTCAGTAGCACCTGTCACAGACATAGACATGGTTACTGAAGCAGTATCAGCTTAGTGCATATTATATCATATGTTACTGTGGGAACATCAGCCACATGAAGAAGAAAAGCACCCTCAGAACAACACTGCCTGGACCTGACCCCAGATCTTATTTTCTTGAATGACAGATACTTTTTAAAAATCATTTTTGGTAACCCAGAGGTATACCTCAAGCCAGTTCTAAATTATGTAATCTTCCCAGGAAGAAAGCAGCTGTTTTTATGTCTGAATAGCTGATAGGAAGGTAGGTGAAGGGCTCTTTGGGAAGTTGGCAGGGATAGATGTGGGAAATCTAGGAGAATGTGCTTCTAGTATTTCTAAATTTTTTTTCTAGTTGGTTATACTGAGTAATAACTTGGAAAAAGCACTACTGATTTTGGAATATAAGGGTGGCACAAATGACAGACCTAAGTTTTTTTTTTTTTTTTTTTTTTTGAGACAGAGTCTCGCTCTGTCGCCCAGTCTAGAGTGCAGCGGCGCAATCTCTGCTCACTGCAAGCTCTGCCTCCTGGGTTCATGCCATTCTCCTGCCTCAGCCTCCCAAGTAGCTGGGACTACAGGAGCCCCCCACCATGCCTGGCTAATCTTTTGTATTTTCAGTAGAAATGGTGTTATCCAGGATGGTCTTGATCTCCTGACCTCATGATCCATCCGCGTGACAGTGGATTTTGTTAGGGAATATCAGGAGATACTGAGGTATAATGGATACATCTTGGCAGAAAGTGAAAGTTGTTGAAGTCAGATTTAGAGCATGAAAATTCAGCTGACAAATCTCTCATTCCAAAGAGTTTAGCACTATATTCAAACTTCATGAGATCATAACTATCTTCACAGTTTTCACTGCCAGATTTCTGAGGATTTTAGAACAGCATATGTCTGCTATTACTGCATTCAAATAAATTTTTGTTTTACTGATACATGGATTTGGAAGTCAAATGAAATGGTGGCTTTACATTTAATGAAAGCTTTTGTGTTTAAAAGGTAAAACTGGCATAGCTGAGCACAGTGGCGCATGCCTGTGATCTCAGCACTTTGAGGGGCCAAGATGAGAGGATTGCTTGAGCCCAGGAGTTTGAGACCAGCCTGGGCTAAGTGGAGAGATCTAGTTTCTACAAAAAATAAAATTATTTAATTAGCTGAGTGTGGTGGCTTGTGTCTGTGGTTCCAGCTACCTGAGAGACCGATGGGGGAGGATTGCTTGAGCCCAGATGGAAGCTGTAGTTAGCTATAACAGTGCCACTGCACTCTAGCCTGGGTAACAGAATGAGACCTTGTCTCAAGAAAAAAAAAACAAAATAGGGGATAAAAGATGAATTTCACAAGTCAGGAATAGTTTAGTACTGGTTTACAATACTGGGTTTGATTAGAGTCCTCTGAGTGCCAAAGAGGATGTGGACACCTCAGGTATCACTCATATTTCTATTCTTTATATCTTCATATAAAAAGATATACTTCTGTACACTTAGGACCATCTTCGTGAATCCAAACTGGTCCTCCAGTACAAGCTGTGTCTGTTGTCACTAACTGTGTAGACTAAACCGTTCTCAAACTTACATTATTATGTTTTTTATACAAAGGGCAGTACATTCTTTTCACCAGAAACATCTACGTGTACAGTTAGAGGGATTAAAGTCTAAATGCCTCTCACTATAGAAAAAGGTAGCTAAGGCCGGGCGCGGTGGCTCAAGCCTGTAATCCCAGCACTTTGGGAGGCCAAGACGGGCGGATCACGAGGTCAGGAGATCGAGACCATCCTGGCTAACATGGTGAAACCCCGTCTCTACTAAAAAATACAAAAAACTAGCCGGGCGAGGTGGCGGGCGCCTATAGTCCCAGCTACTGGGGAGGCTGAGGCAGGAGAATGGCGTGAACCCGGGAGGCGGAGCTTGCAGTGAGCTGAGATCCGGCCACTGCACTCCAGCCCGGGCGACAGAGTGAGACTCCGTCTCAAAAAAAAAAAAAAAAAAAAGAAAAAAGTAAAAGGTAGCTAAGGCAGCCCAATCAACTTCTCCCTTGTGTTTTCAGAAATAAAGCAACAACATAATGGAAAAGCTATAAGATGTATTCAAATCGATGACCAATTTTTGATTAGTAGCATTTCAACCATCACAAGATTTAATGCAACTTCCCTTTGCTAAGGAAAAAGAATCCATAAAATCTTCTTTGAAGAAATATACTTTCATGTTTAAGAAGCTGTATTCATTCGCACATTTATATCTTCATGCAGTCAGTACAAGATTATTAAATATACACAGTGCTGTAAATGTTTTGGTTTAGGCAATGATACAGGGGAAAAAAAATCAAAAGCAAGCACTCCAAGGTTGTAAACCTATAGTCCCTTTAGATTTATTAAGTAGGCCATCAAAGAAAAAATAAGACTGTTAAAGTTTTATAATTTACAACTTCTCTTTGGAGAATGGAGTAGTTGTATGAGACAGTCGTTTTGGTTTGTTTTGTTGTTAATTTGAAGAAGAAGAGTTAGGCAATCAGAAGTAGGTGTTCAAGATTTGATGATTGAAACAACAAATGGTGTTATGTGAAATATGTAAGTCCTCAGTAAATACTTGTGGACTGAGTGAAATGTTTAAACTGAAAAGTGAAAAATCTGTTAAAGATACACATTTAAGTCATATTAAATGTTTCACAGCAATATCAGAAAACATATTATCAAGGAGAAAGATGAAAGTGAGACAGACATGAAAATTTGCAAGCTACTTAGTTTACATCCATTTATGCTGGTTAAAGAAAATTTAGGGAGTGGTCATTTTCTTATGTTTAAAATGTTTTTCTGTTCAAAAGATGTTGCGTGTTAAAAACAATTATATTGGCTGGGCATGGTGGCTCATGCCTGACAGCACTTTGACAGGCCAAGGCGGGTGGATTACTTGAGGTCAGGAGTTCAAGATCAGCCTGGCCAACATGTTGAAACCCCGGCTGTACAAAAAGTACAAAATTATCCAGGCGTGGTAGCGTGTGCCTGTAATCCCAGCTACCAGGGAGGCTGAGGTGGGAGAATCACTTGAAACCAGGAGGCAGGGGTTGCAGTCGGTCGAGATTGCACTATTGCACTCCAGCCTGGGCGACCAGAGCAAAACTCCATCTCAAAAATAAAATATAAAATAAAATAAAAAATTACATTAATACTCTTTTTATCAAAATATTACTGAATGCTTCATTGCTTATTGCCAATGTCATCTGGACACAAAACAACATAGTAATGATACAACATGAGACAAGTTGGGATTTCATGTTATGATCTGCCACTTGAAGATATATTCATAAAAATATATCATATTCCCAAGTGTGGACATATCTACGTTCTATTTTAGGAAACAGAAAAAAATATTCCAAGTTTCTATGTGCTCATGGAAGACTGAGAGCAAAATCTTCTTCAGAGCCACCAGGGACAGATATTACAAATAAGAAGAGGTATGGAAGCTAAAGTTCTATAGCAATGGTTCTCAGTATAGCAGATAGTGCCTTCTGGAGTCATCTAGGAAATGTGTAGGGACACTTAGGTCTCCCAATTAGAGTAAGGCTCTATAATGTTTATTGGGAAAGGGCAGGGCTGATAGACATCCTGAGATCTGCAGGACAGTCTGCATAATTAGGAGTTGCATTCTGTGATTCTCAGAATAGCGGCAAACATCAGAGTATTCTTTATGTCTTCTAATGTGGTTGTGTTCAGTAGTTTAGGCAATAAGCATATATTTTAATTCCTTTGGCTCTTTTTAATATTAAAATTTAGGTAACTTTGGTTATCTTTTGAAATGATGTATGTTGGTAAATGGAATGCAATGGATTTTTGCTTTTTCATAGTACAGAGGGTCTTACAAACAGTTGTTATATTTGGAGTCTGATAGGGTTGGGAAACCTCTGTTCCCAACCTCAAAATATGAGATATTTTATATAATATAAGCATGCCTCAAAATATGAGAAAGAGACACAGGCAACCAAGGCCTCTCCCATGGCTGTGAGAGAATGAGCCCAATAAACTACTGAGTTTTATATGGTTTCATACTCCACTGTGGCTATCTCATCTTCATGGGAGCAGCTACACCCAGGAGATGTTTTAGAAACCAAATTTGGTCTTATGGATAAGATACAACCAAATTATAAGATGGTTGCTAGCAACAGAGTTGTACAGAGAATAGTAACTTTATATAATGAAATGAAATAATTTTAAGAGAAAAAGTGAAAATTACTAGCCATGAGTAAGAGAGAAGATAACCTTTATCAATGGAAAAAGGCAAAAAAAGGAACATAGAAAAGTACTAGGATGTGAGTGCCCTAAAATTAATACATATATCTTACTCATATTTCTATTCTTCAGTCTCTCTATGTTTAATAACATTGCAAGTATTTAATAAACTAAAATACTGAAATAAATGTAGAAAATAAAGGGTTGGTAAAAAATAGATACATCAAAAATTGTAAAGGAACCTACCACTCACTCATCCTTAATCATTTTGAAAATAAATGAACCGATTTCTTTCCGTCTCCTCCCTAACTCGTTCTTTTTTATTTTTTTAAGATGGAGTTTCGCTCGGGTTGCCCAGGCTGGAGTGCAATGGTGCGATCTTGGCTGCAACCTCTGACTCCCAGGTTGAAGCGATTCTCCTGCCTCAGTCTCCCAAGTAGCTGGGATTACTGGCACACACCACCATGCCCGGCTAATTTTTGTATCTTTAGTACAGACAGGGTTTCACCACCTTGGCCAGAATGCTCTCGAACTCCTGACCTCAGGTGATCTGACTGCCTTGGCCTCCCAAAGTACTGGGATTACAGCCATGAGCCACCACACCCAGCCCTCCCTAACTCATTCTTTTAGTTATGCTTGGGTGCAAATCTTGTTCACTGTGCTGCCACCTCCTTCACCTTTCTCCTTTGGGTTAATCAGATTTTTCTGCCTCTTCTCAGTCAACAGGACTATATACTTGATCTCTAGACTTAGGCCTCTGTCATTGATAGACTCTCTTTTAGAGAAACAAGAGACATTATATACTAAGTCATTTAGGTCATCCCAGATAAAGACTGAATTAATTTAAGTCTCAGGGGGAATTTAAAACTGGATTCTCCTATCCTGAGATTCCTCTACTTCCTGCAGAAAAGTTAATTTAGGTCATTTTGTGATACCCTGCATGATGGGCAACTGTGCCTGTGAATGAAACCAAACAAAAGCATGATGCAAATATGGAGCAAGTCAGTCCTCTGAGAGAGTTACCCAATTGAGCTCTCTTGGAGCCTCCCAGAACATCTGCCTATCAAGATTTAAGAATGCGTATCTTAAAATAATATTTACAAAATCAGATTTGGAGTTTATTTTTCACTTAACATCAAGACATTTAGGAAATGATTCTAGCATTATTAGAATTTTACTATGTATTTATTTCAATGAAGTCTTGATTAGCAAAAGAAAAATGGAGCAAAACCCAGTCAGATTTGGAATATCTGTAGAAAACCTCTTAGCATCATGTCAGTAAATAAATTGCATGCTCATGACAATAGATCAGGGAGATGTATACATTACTGGTTATTTGGTTAAATCTAGAACTGAATTCTTCTAAAACTAAAAAAGGAAGTAATCTTGAGTTGAGCAATGTATAACATTCTTCTGTTTGTCTCTGTAATAAACTTCTTAGACAGCTGTATATATCATAGTGAAATTTAACATTTTTTTTAAAGATTTTAAAACAATTATTATATTGAGGGTAAAACTTAATTTTTTCACTTTAAAAATTTTTGTGTGGTTTTAACACTGATTTTCAAAACCATATGTTATTTATCAACAAACAGAATATAGAGCTTAGATGTTTCACAGCAGTGTGAGAAACAGGCATCATATTGAACACTGAAAAAGACTTCTATCAAAACATCTGGTAAGCAGAAGTAAAACTGAACTTAACTGGTAATATGCATATTTATCTAACTTTTTTTTCTAACTTGGTTATATATCTTGGAAGACATGTGGCAATTTTTTTTTCCAGGAGAAATTTAAAATACTAATGTACTTTATATACATTTTTTATGATTGTAATGACATTTGTCTTACTGTCATTCAAAGCATTATGCAAATTTTAAAAACAGCAACTTTAAGTTAACATTTTTTAAAAAATTTATCTTAGTAGTTAATTTCAAAATATTCTTCACATTTGCCTCTACCAACTAGCTTAGCTAATGAATCTCAATTTATTTGTATGGCTACTCATGCTTTCTTCTACTTTGATTATTTTGACACACTTTACTTTTATTAAGAGTAAAAAAGTACAGTTCTTATAACTTCTAGAGATACCGCTCCACTCAATGACAATGTCTGCAGAAATCTGAAATCAGAGACTGTCAGTGATTACAAAAAAGCCTATCTTAAACCAAGATGATTTAGAATCTTCTGCAGCTCAGGAAATGCGACAGAACCACTATGCACTTAAAGACATTCCAAAACAAACTAAAGTATTTCCAGGCTTTTCTTAAGGAGCAACCATCAATAAAAAAACTTTAAATGTTTGATTTTTTTTCATTTTTCAAAGTGCAACAAAATGCACCACACAAGTTGAAGAGTTAACTGTGTTTGTCTCTTCATTCTTCATGCAACAATTTTATGACTGTCTCTTCATTCTTCATGCAACAATTTTACAATAAGCAGTGTTATCATTAACTGAATCATGTTATGATGAAACATCACAAAACGTTAATCATATCTGCCCATCACATAAGCAAAACTTTTAAAGATTGGCACTAATTAGTAGTGATAAGGATATGGAGAAATAAGTATTCTAACATATTGTTTGGAATGTAAAAGTGTATAATTATTTTGAGGCTGTAATTATTTACAATATATACATATTATATGACCTGACAATATTGCTTCTAGAAATTTATCTCATGACAGAGAATGTAAAGATCTTAGCCAAGGATGTTTATTGCATCATTGCATGTAATCCCAAGAAATTTGAATAAACTAAATGTTCATCAATATAAGAAGGAATAAACATACACTCATGCTATGGAATACTTATAATTTCATACTTGAAAATAAGTTAAAGACACTATTTTAAGTTCAAAAATGCAAGCTTCAGACCACTATTTTATGATGATAACAATTTTAGAAACAGTGTATTTTTCTATATTCAGGTAGATGTAGAAATATAGATAGGGTCTACGACCATAAATAAGTCTGAAAAGAGATGCCCACATTAAGTAAATATATAATGAATGCCAACTGAAATTACAAACAGAAAAGTTCCTATTTAAAACACAACATTGGATTAGTGATTTGTTTTATAAAACTGGAATCAAAACAGCCTAGATACATTTTGGATAATCATATACTTGTTTAAAGGAAGTGTCAGTAAATTCTAAGTTACAGGAAATCTATAACTTGGACTGTATATATTCTACCCAAACAAAAAGTGAAGCAACTTCTTCCAAAGAACATATCTTGGCAGAGCTGGGGAACTGTCATGAGAAGGGTCACAGCTCATGATTTCACAAAGATGTGGCCAATGTATTTTTATCCCAAACCTGCTCTGCGTAGTAACTGCATACAGGTGTGATGCCTTCCCTCCTACGACCCTCTTATTTGGAGCACAATATCTGATTTAGTGCCTTACAGACAGGAAGCACATAATACTTTCTGAATGCATGACTAATAGTCCCAGTATTTAGCAACTGGTGGAAGAGTTAGGTGTAGGAAATTAAGCAACTAACAAAGATATATTCAAGGGATGGCTGTTGTTACCATGATGATGTGAATTCTAAATTTAAACAAAGCAAATTAATAAGGTGGCTGCTGTTATTATCATTGCTAAGAAGTGTTGTGCTGGCAAAGTCAAGAGAAAATGCTTCAATTAGATAAAGCGAAATTTTAGCTACATACTTCTTAGGAACTTTAATTTTTATCCTCTGTTTTCCTTCTCTTTACTATCATTTTATTTGCTCTAGTCTTTAGACATTGCTAGACCACCAACAATGAGTCACATTTACTTCACATTGTCTCCACAGTGGCTGAACTTGTCAGAAAAATGATAGCTGCATAATACAAAGCAGTCTTTTTTTTTTTTTTTTTTTTAAATAAAAGAGTCAAAACCAAGATGCTAGTCATCAGGGTGAACAGAGGAAAGATTTACTAGGACACTGAAACTATCCCTACCTTAGAAGCATAGCCCAGTTGGGTTTTTACCTGGGAAATAGCAGCAAATAGCAGGAGGTATACAAGAACTGGGAATTATCCTCAAACAAAGGGCAACATTGGAATTGTAAGAGGCACAGATGCAAAGCCAGGTGCTGTAAATAACAGCTGCAGCCAGCAATTACAACATTGTCTGAATTGAAAATATGGAAGGCACACCTGCACACATGAACATCGCTCAGGAAGAGTAACATTGTTAACTAAAAGATAATCTGTATTTGTCCATAAGGGTTAGTAATACTCATACTGTAAACCTCTTCCTGCCATTACTAACGATATACAAAATGTGATGAGGATCACTTTGTCACCTCTACCATCATATTTGCAAGCACCTGAATCTCTACATTTTGTTAAACAATGAAGAATATAGTGTCTACATAAACCAAGCCGAAATGATAACCTATTTACCAGTTAATACAGAATGAGATCTTGAATACTGAACACGAAATACAAGAACCGGAGCAAGATTCCAAAATTAGAAGCTCAGTTGAGATCTGTGTCAAAAACAGGAGGTGACAAATCTAGAACTATGCAGATGTTTGGAGTAAAATTCATTTTCTCTGCCTGCAAACTAAAAACACAATAAACTAAACATGTGTTCCAGTATGTGGCATTTTTTATAATCCATTTTACAAAATTTAAGATATTTTATTTTAAAATGAATTAAAATTTCTCCATGATTTCAATAGGAGTTACATAATTTTTTTGAGAAAACTGATCACACAAAATTAATTTTCTAATCTAAAAGTTTTAAACACATAAAACAAACTCAAAGAATATCATATTCTGTCTTTCACTCCCATCAATCACACATAGTAGTCACCATTCATTCAAGAAAGATCCAATTAACTTTCTACTCTAATGCATTTATTAAATCAGATAATCTTTGAAGTAATCCACATTTCATTAAAAACTGAATAGAATTCATAATTTCAGTCACTAAACTGATAGAGGATAAAGAATACTTTGTCTATTATAGAGCAATAATCATAAACCAATGCTCTATATAACACTCTGCAAATGTGCTTCACTGAGGCCAAACTGGATTTTAATACTTTTTCCCTGCAACTGGATAAATATAGAAAAAAGAGAGGCAGAAATCATGTCACCATAATACTGCAATAAAACTAATGTAATCCTTTTCATGTAGAGATTCAATATAAAGGCCTGTTTTTAATTGCTAAGGATAGAAATACTTAAGACTTTTCTGTAGCATTTGCCTGCTTCATAATCAAAGTGGAGGTTGAACTGCCACTACATAAAGATAATAGTATCAACAAATTATATATATGTGTATATATATGTGTGTGTATATGCTTGAATGTGTATGTGTATATACACAGTTTTATATATCTATAGTTTTATAAAAGTGGGTATATATGTAATACACATTTGTGTATTAATGTCTGTGTATATATAGCTATATATATAGTTTTATAAAAGTATGTATATGTAATATACATTTGTGTATGTGTCTGGAAAGTTCACACCTTCAACATTGCTTGGAAATCGCCTTACCTCATATACAACTTCATAATTTATAAATTTGGCTTTCCCCAGAACTGCACAATTCAGCTAAATTTCTGCCACCTAACAAGAATACCCTCTTCTCAGGTTTCCAATATGTTCTTTATTTTCTTCTGCATCTTTGCCACACAGACTTTAACATTCATGTTTCTAACAGTCTGTTGAAGGCAACCTAGGCTGTGTATCATGTGCCTCAAAATTTTTCCAAGCTTCTGCCCACTGTCCAATTCCAAAGTCATTTTCATGTTTTTAGATATCAATTACAGTAAGACCACATTTGCAGGTGCCAGAATTTGTATTCATTAGGCATAAGTGCTATAACAAGTTACAGCAAATTTGTGGGTTAAAACAACACAAATTTATCATTTTACATATCTGAGAGATATATAAAGAGAAGTCGTAAATGAGTCTTATGGGACTAAAATCAAGGTGTTGGCAGGGCTTTGTTTTTCTACAGACTCAAGGGAGAAAATCTGTTTTCTTGATTTTTCTACTTTCTAGAGGCTGCCTGCATTCCTTGGCTCATGGCCCCAATCTTCTTCAAAGCAGGTCATTCCCACTTTTGCTTCTGTCATCACATCCCTTCTCTGCTGTTGATTCTGCTACCTCACATGTATCAGCACTCTTGTGATTACACTCATTCTACCTGGAAAATGCAGAATAACTTTTCCATCTCAAGATCCTTAACTTAATCACAACTGCGAATTCTCTTTTTCCATGGAACTTAACATCTTTACAGCATCTGGGGATTAGATGTAGACATCTTTGTGGGAGGACATTATTCAGCCTATCGCAGAAGCCCCAACGAAGAATTATCATTATTACAAATAACTTATCTATTTGATACAATATGATTCTGTAGAAATGTTAACTGGCTCAGTTTTGATTGACAGCATTAAAATAAAGGTTGTGAGGGAGGATAATCTCATCAAGTATTTTGCCATCTCTGCTCTGACATAAATGTCTATGAAGATCTTATATGGGTAGTAGTTATTTCTGTTTCATTAGTCACTCAATGCAACATTCCTAGAATTAAAGGCAATAAGTAATTTAGACTTTACCGTTGATAATATTTGAACAAAACTCTAAATTATAAAATTCTCCCTAATAAACAAATGGCATCCTCAGTTTGATGCTATCGGTATACTCTATCAAATAAAAATATCTGGCTTGTTCTTTAATCACATTAGAGAAATTATTATGATAGACCTCTGGTAATTATATACTCATATTACTCTTGATACGAAAATAGGGGTTGAACATATATGAGTTTTAACTGACGATTCTACATGGACAGTGTGAAATAAATGTAGTGCACTGAAAAAAGTACAGGGAATTGATTTCTGTTCCCACACTTTCAACTGCCTGTCCTGCCTCAGAAATCAAATCATCAATGAACATCAGTCTTCTCATCCATAGCAAGAGGGCATTGACTTAGGTCAGGGATTCCAAACTTTTTAGTATGAAATCATTTTGAAAAATAAATACTAAATGGAGTATAACTATCTTATTAATAAGTTGAAAAGTTTAAACTTACTTATGACCAATACCATTTGCATTTCCTTCTATAAAGCCAATCAGTGAAAAGAAGTGTTCTAAATTTGAAACCAAGGGTTAAGAAAGATGGTTGCATAGGGTTAAAAATAACACATTTTGTTGCTTGAGGGGGCAAAAAAGGAGAACGATAGCTGTGATATTATAGAAACTATTGGCCGGGCGCGGTGGCTCAAGCCTGTAATCCCAGCACTTTGGGAGGCCGAGACGGGCGGATCACGAGGTCAGGAGATCGAGACCATCCTGGCTAACACTGTGAAACCCCGTCTCTACTAAAAAATACAAAAAACTAGCCAGGCGAGGTGGCGGGCGCCTGTAGTCCCAGCTACTCGGGAGGCTGAGGCAGGAGAATGGCGTAAACCCGGGAGGCGGAGCTTGCAG
>NW_016803360.1:1923975-1925909 GCF_001698545.2 Rhinopithecus bieti
AAAAAAAAAAAAAAAAAAAAAAAAAAAAAAAAAGAAACTATTTAATATTCAATTTGGTTGCATGTTATCAATATATGGAATCTAAATATATTACATACTATCATCTTAGTAACTGACATTGTAGTTTCAAGTTTTATGTATAACAGAGTTAGAAGAAAAAAAACTTTTTTTTACATCTGTTTAGAAATAAAGAAACTTTATGGCAAAATTTAAGGGACCATATTTGTTAGTATTCTGTATATGACACATTTGTATATTTAAGCATTGTTTTTAATTTTAAAAATAGTTTATTACAAAAGTAGGGCAAATGCTCTTGAAGTCCCTAAAACACCTGCAAAAGAAACTAGGAAAATATTTGGAATATATAATGCTAAGTAACTCAAATTTGAAAATTCAATAATTCTATTTTCTAATGACTATTGATTTTGATACTATATCAAATCCAACATTTTCAATCCTCATCCTATCCATGAAAGAACTCACAGATTTCAACTTATTTAGATTTCAAAGAGCTTATTTTTTGCACAATGTCACAAAACCAAATAAAATAGCAAACTCATCCACTTAGTCGTACATGCCAAAAACCTATCATTCTTCATTTTACTTTCCTTCCTACATTACATTTAATCTATCAACAAGTACTATGTATCTGTATCTAAAAGTATTAAATACGCCCATTTCTTTCTCACGCCACTGCCACTCCCTTAGTCCTAGCCACCATTGTAGTAGTATGTGCTCTAAATACACTCTGACGAGCTTACAATCTCTTCTCCATGGAGTATCCAGAGTGATCCTTAAAAGCACAAATCAAATCATGATTCCCTGTTTATATGCTCCAGTGGCTCTCCTTCACACTTAAAATACAAATTCTCTATCATGGTTTACCAGGTTGGTCTTCATGATCCTCTTTATTCCTTGAATATCCAAAGTTTGTTCCTATATCAAGGCCTTTGCATCTGCTGTTCCTTCTCCTTGGTAAGCTCTTCTGGCAACTTATATGACAGGCTAATTTTTTTTTTTTTTTTCTCATTTAAGTCTCAGCTGAAACATCAACTCAGTGAAGATTTATCTGAAATCCTTTCAAAATTAGTTTTACTCAGGAAACTCACTCAAAATCACATTATACTGCTCTTTTTTTCTTCACTGAATTATGTATCAAAACTTCAAAACTATCTTGATTACTTAATTTGTATATGTGGGTGTGTGGGCGTGTGGGCGTGTGTGTGTGTGTATATATATATATATGTAGTTGGTTTCCCCATCTGAAATATAGGCTCCTCGAAGTGATACGTCTTGTTTACCATTTTAATGCTGTCATCTAGAATCATGTCTGGTACACAGGGAGTGTTTAAAATTTTTTTGTTGAATAAATGAATAAATTTGTTGGGGGAAATCCTCATACAGCCTGTTTGTTACAACCTTTCTGCCTCTGCTTATGCCTAGTCCCATTCGAAAGTTCAACTGACCTCTTAAGATGTAGATGAGATTTAATGACTTCCCAGAAATTTTCCACAAGTCATCATCGCTGTTCTTGAAAACTTCCTATCTCTTTAGTAGAATACTTACATATAGTATACATACTTATATTACATACACACATTTTTGAGTTTTTTTTTTTCTAGACTTTAGTTTTTTTCAGATCTTATTTATGTGTCATGAGCTGGACCATGAACTTCTTGAAGTCATGGGCTTCTATATCATTTCTTTCCTCTATTTACAGTAATCACACTACTCTTTATCCAGTAGGTAGAGGCAAGGTAAAAAATCAACCACTTTTAAACCTATTTTCTCACAAAAAAAGGTAAAATTAATATAAGATGTAATGAAATTAAGAACTCAGGCAAAAGGTTTCTTTCTGTATTTTGTCCATTCTAAGAGGCTATGGGGGTGCAGAAGCAAAAGTAAAGGCAGAACTTCTTTCTTTTTTTTTTTTT
>NW_016803360.1:1926206-1949273 GCF_001698545.2 Rhinopithecus bieti
AGCCAGGATGGTCTCGATCTCCTGACCTCGTGATCCGCCCGTCTCGGCCTCCCAAAGTGCTGGGATTACAGGCTTGAGCCACCGCGCCCGGCCTGAGCTTCTATTCATAAATATTTTCTCTTTTTCTGTATTAGATTAAAAGAAAAATGACCACTCCACATTGTTTCTAAATTATGTCAATAAAATTAAAACATAGCAGAAAAAAACACTGATACATCTCAGGGCACTGAAAAGAATAATTATGAATTATTGTAGTAAATAATATTCTGAATAAGAATATTAATTAATTAAGCCAGTCCAAAGAGATGAATACATATCTTAAATATCAGGCACAGACAATTATAAGGAGGTTGATACCTTCATGAACTTTACAGTCCATCCAGACAGCTCTTCATTTCAGTAAGAAATTCCTGAATAATTAACAATTTGACCACTCATTAGCCTTTGAATCCATTGTGGTAATACAACATTTTTATTCTACTCCAGTTATTCAAAGGCAAAGAGAGAATTTAGCCTTGCAAACAGGTTGAAAAAAATCTATTAGCTGTTAACTTTTAGTACCTTTATATTTAAACAAAAAAGAATTTATAATGATAAGGATATTGACAGAAAAGCAGGAAATATTAGTGCCTAACAAAAGTCAGTTCTAATTCATGAACATTGATTTGCATTTCATTAAAATTGTACTTGTTCCTGGCTTGGCTTTGCTTAGATATGCTTTCATTTCCCTCAGGCTGTAGTCTATTACTAATATACTTTTCTGTAATTTCCTCCCTTCTAAGTTCAGGAAAAGAAAAACTTTAAATCAGATTAACTTTTGACAACTTGTGCATAGGTCCAACAGGCAGGAAGAATGATACACACTTGTTCCCTTGCAGGAGAAAAGAGTGTGATTGCCAGCAAGAGTGCTTAGGCACTCAGAGGAAAAACTACAAAATTCTGCTCATTGATTACAAGTTTTCAGAAGGGCTAGGAGCTTTCCCCAAGCTAATTCCATCCTAGGGACCAAGAAAAGCCACACACCTGCCCAAAGTTTCTGAACGGCTAGGCTAACCTACCACAGTTAATCCTAACTTCCATCCCTTTTAAAAAAAAGTGGTAAAAAAGTATCTGAAAATTTATTGTTAATGCTTTCCTATTTCCTTCAACATGCAGTAGTCTAAAAATAAAGCATCTTAGTACAATTTAAGAAATTAAGACTAGGATTTCAGACCCTGAAGCCCATTTAAATATGTATTATTATTATAACTTTTTAACCCTTGCTTTTAAACCACCCTCCACTTTTGTAAATTCTGTGAGGGATGAAACACAGGAGTACAATTTAAGAGTGGAGATTGTGGAGTTTTTCAAGTTCACCAGTGGTGACTATGATGGGAATGAATTCAGTCAAACAATTTCTAAACACATGGAGTACAACCAAATGGAGCTTCCACAGTTTTACTGTAACTTCTTGACAGATAAACTGTTCTTTTTCTTCTCAGGTTTGTTATTTTTGAATGTCTGTCACTTATAAAAGCATTTCATCCATCTGCACAGAGAAAAGGGCACCAGTGAAAGATTTGACAGAAGCAGCATCAGACAAAATTAAGATTATGAAGAAAATGCTTTGGAAACAACAAATTCTTCATCAAGTAATTAGTGAAGAGACCACAAAAGAAAGAAGAATGGATAAATTAGACAAAACATGATCAGTGCTGGTATGTCTTATGTATTTGGATAAAATCTTCCATGTACTTCTACTCTTTTGTAACAAGTGATTTTTTTCTCAATATTGGAATACATGTTTAAAATGCAAACTAGCACTGAAGTCAAAGATTTTTAGAGGGAGTGAGGAAGGACTTATCATCATTGCTTACCATAAGTAATATTCTGAATAAATAATAATCTGACTTAGACAGTCCCAGGATATAAATATACAAAATGAAGAGGTAAACTCCAGACTATATGAATATTTAGTAATTATACATCAACTTTAGGTTTATCAAATAAATGAATAAACTGATATTAAATGAAAAATGAATGCACACATGTATGCCTTAGCTTTTGGATTTTTTTTTTTTTTTTTTGAGATGGGGTCTCGCTCTGTCGCCCAGGCTGGAGTGCGGTGGCACGATCTCAGCTCACTGCAAGCTCCACCTCCCGGGTTCACGCCATTCTCCTGCCTCAGCCTCCCGGGTAGCTGGGACTACAGGCGCCGCCACCTCGCCCGGCTAGTTTTTTGTAGTTTTAGTGGAGACGGGGTTTCACCGTGTTAGCCAGGATGGTCTCGATCTCCTGACCTCGTGATCCGCCCGTCTCGGCCTCCCAAAGTGCTGGGATTACAGGCTTGGGCCACCGCGCCCGGCCTGGAATTTTTTCTTTCCATGCCTTCTAGGGGTACTGTCTGTGTTACTGATTTCCAGCTATATCTGGTGCCAGTGAGGATAAGTTCTACCAAAGTACCTATGGCAAGGCAGCCAAAGTGTTTCTGGTATTCTAGACTGACACCAAGAAGGAGATTCACTATTTAAAAAATATCATGGTAATGATTAGGTTACATGAACTGTAAGTGCTTTCTTGATATCATTTGTGAAATATCTGAACCTTTACACTTCATATTGGAAACAAGCCACTATTTTTACTAAAATTCCTAAAGGAAAATAAAAACCTAATATCAGTTCAGACATTATATGCTGCAAATAACAGATTACCTACTAGCAGTGATTTCCCGATTTTTTTTTCAAATACAGATATCTAAAGTTAAGGAAGTCCAGCAATGGAGATCTCAGAACCTCATGGTTGTTAGGGCTCTGAGTTGGCTAATTTGTTTAGACAATTTGGCTCAACTTTCTGAACACCATATCCTGATAAACAATGCCCCTAGGTAAAAAGGATAAGTTGGGGGCTGTCCTTACCACCTCTCTGTTTATAAATCAGGAAGGAAAACATTTCTTTGAAGGCTTACATTCTAAGAAGATGTAGCCTTAGATCTCTCATGCCAAGACTGGATTACATCTACAACGCTAAACCCATCACTGGCAGTGGGTGAATCGGACTTGCTTAGACCAGCTGTTGACCTGACCAGCAGTGTCGGGGTAAACTTGTTAGAAATGCAAATGGGCCTCTTCACAAGCCCAGTGATTTAGAAACTGTGGAGCTGAGGCCCAGCAATCTGCTTAACAAGCCCCCAAGTGATTCTGATTTAAGCTTAACTTTGAGAAGAGCTGATTTAGAACATTCTAGCTCATATCCTGGGTTTGACCCACCTTCTCTGAGCAGATAAGGAAAAATTCTCCTCAAGGTTCCGCGTATGTTCCCTCTGCCTCCAGTGTTCCTCCCTCACATGGGTGATGCCCTCATTCCCTTCAGGCAAACACTAAGCCTTTTCATATCAGGGACTTGAGCATCCCTGATTTTGGTATCCTCAGGGTCCCGGAACCAGTTCTCTTTGGATACTAAGGAATGACTGTACTTACTTGTTTGTGTTTGATCTACTTCCTTCAACTAGAATTTCAATTCCATAAGAGCAAAGGCTTTGCTCTACTTATTCACTTTTCTATCCCCAGGGCCTACAACATTGTCTGGTATACTATGGACATAAAATAAATATCTGCTATAGAAATATTGATATCCAAATGAAATTAGAAATCAAAAAATGGCTCATGAATAGACAAGCAACATTATTAAATTTTTAAAAAGCATCTTTCACCATAAACATTATGTTCAAATAAATTTACCTATATTAGAAGTTTTGCCATTCTATCAGATTTCATAGCTTTTATCTATGGAAATGTCAGGTTTTTTAAGAAATAGATTTGACTAACATACAAACTTCTGCCAAAAGTAAATGCTAAGTAACAAGGTTTGTTCTAAAAAATCCAGAAATTCACAGGATGGAGAAATTAGGTACAACCAAAGTAGTTTCGAAATGTAAACTACTTACATAAACAGATTACAATTCTTGCAATTTCCCATACCGTTGGGTTTGTTTCTTAGTTTTAGTCTAAGGATTATTCAGCATCTTGATTTCTTATCAATGCCCGCTTGCTTTACTTTAAGAATAATTTTATGTAAATAAGTACATGGGTCCACAAAAAACTATTTATACATTGAGAAAATTTTAAATGACATAATATGCTAAATATTATCAAACAATATAAAATAAAAATTCAATTGAAATGCCTCTTTTGTTAGTTTAATATGGATAAAGCATATTTCTAGTGAAATACTTCTGAAGATCCTTTAAGTAAATTTTAATATAATTTATATATTTGCATGATTCAGCACATTTAAATCCAGCCACAAAAATGTTACTTGTTAAGATCGTTTGCTTAAGAAAAAAATAATTGCAGTATAAATTCTTGATGGCATCATGCACAAAATTCTTAGCTGCTAATTTACAAATAATTGTGTGTGTGTATGAGTGTGTAATGAATTAGGGTACCATATAAATTATATATACAAAGATAGGCTGGGTGCTGTGGCTCACGCCTGTAATCCCAGCAATTTGGGAGGCCAAAGTGGGTGGATCACCCGAGGTCAGGAGTTCAAGACCAGTCTGACCAGCATGGAGAAACCCCATCTCTACTAAAAATACAAAATTAGCCGGGCATCGTGGCGCATGCCTATAATCCCAGTTACTTCAGAGGCTGAGGCAGGAGAATCGCTTGAACCCGGGAGGCAGAGGTTGCGCTGAGCTGAGATCATGCCATTGCACTCCAGCCTGGGCAACAAGAGTGAAACTCCATCTCTTGTTGGAGAAAAAAAAAAAAAAAAAGATAGAGCAAATCAACATCAAACAATCTCAAACAGTATTTTTTCAGTAGAGAGAACTGAACCTAAAGACAATGAGCATGCAAGTTGCACAATGATCCTGTCTCATTGTACAAGTGACTCTCTAGTGTTGCTCCAACCTTTCCTGAGACTTATCCTCCTTTTTGCTTTCAAATATACAGCTAACCAAATTCCCTTTCACATGTTAAAACAATCCTGGTTTTGAACAGACTATGTTATAAATGGAAAGCCTTTCTTGACTTCTAGTACAATTTAGATAAACCTTTCTACTCCATTCTTGAAGCATATCTTCTCAGTGACTTCTTGCCTAAAAGAATCAACAGGCAGAACCACTTGTCTCAACTGCAATGAACATAACTCCCAGAATATCTCTTCTCTTGCATCAAAATATGTAACCGCATGACTATTTATTTTAAACATGATGATACTGATTATTTAATTAACATATTTCTTTAATAGTCAAGCCACTGTCTTTATTCTCTTTATGTACTGGCTGCCACCAGAGATACAAATTTCAAGAAGGCAGGAAACAAACTATGACACAAAGCATTTTTAATTTTTAATTTAATTTTTTTATAGAAATGGGTCTTGCTATATTGCCCAAGCTGGTCTTGAACTCCTGGGCTCAAGCAATCCTCCTGCCTCCACCTCCCAAAGTGTTGGGATTACAGGCATGAGTCACGGCATGCAGCCTATACTGGGAATTTTTTAGAATGATTCTCACATGCTCAAAAATTTTCAAAATGATGTTATTTCAGTATGTATGCTAATTGTTCTTAGATTTAAATTCTTTCACATTGTCCTTCAAGAATTTTCAAACTTTTAAACTTTTCCTGGTCTCTTGTTCCACGTCTGATACTTGTATTCTCTGCACAGGACCTCATTTAATTTGTTTAAATGGATCATCCAATACACTTCTCAATTTTTTGTTGGTGTCACTTGTCCATTTGCCCTCACAGGTTCAATAATTCCCAATTGTTTTAAAAGATATGTTTCTGCATTTGTCCAATTCTATCACTGCTTACTTCATCTAGAAAGTTATTCTTTCTTATCTATATTCAATAATTTTTGCAACATTGGTAGGTTTCCTCTGGTAAATAAAATATGCTCAAGTCTCTACCATGCTTAATAATTCTTTTCTAAATTAAAGAATCTCCTTTCTATCAGTAATGCATTTCTGGAAAGGAAAGTCTCCCTAACCACTTTATTTTCTCAGCTCCTATTCATGCTGAAGTCTTGCTTCTATCTGCTATCTTTTCGCCCAGTCACTCTAATTGAATGCTCCCTTTTCTTTTCTTTTCTTTTCGTTTTTTTTTTTGAGACGGAGTCTGGCTCTGTCGCCCAGGCTGGAGTGCGGTGGCCGGATCTCAGCTCACTGCAAGCTCAGCCTCCCAGGTTCAGGCCATTCTCCTGCCTCCGCCTCCCAAGTAGCTGGGACTACAGGCGCCCGCCTCGTCGCCCGGCTAGTTTTTTGTATTCTTTAGTAGAGACAGGGTTTCACCGTATTAGCCAGGATGGTCTCAATCTCCTGACCTTGTGATCCGCCCGTCTCGGCCTCCCAAAGTGCTGGGATTACAGGCTTTGAGCCACCGCGCCCGGCCGAATGCTCCCTTTTCTAAACTCAACCATAGACATCACAATCTGCAAACCCAGTTGCCTCTTCTCATCCTATTTTGAGCTTTCTATGCTGCTTAAAACTATTAACTACCATTTATAAGCCTCTTCTTGGTATATCTTCCTTTCCTCAGTGTTGTGACAAGGCACTCCACTGTTTATGCACCTTTCAATCCGGTCACTTCTATTCTAGCTGCTCTCCTACCTCATTTTCTTCCTCCTACTGTCTCAACATAGGTGTCCTCCAAGGAGCCCTCCTTGTCTTTCTATATTATCTTGTTTATATGTTTTTACCACTCCCAAAGCTCCTAGTCTGAGTTCTCTAGTTCCAGACATTGTCCAAACGTTTATTTCTGTTTTTCCAATTGCATTTATCTTAGCTATTTTTTGGTACTCTACACTTGGCTTTTCCAAAATGGAATAAATGATTTTTTTCTTTTAAATCTCAGCCCTTGTTTCTAGTCTTTTCTGTCTCTGTGACTGACATCACATCTTCCTCGTGTGGTTGGTTCAGGACAGAAGTTCAGCATCATATTTAAGTCTTCAGCTTCCTTGTTCCTAGGAGATACTCACTGAGACATGTTAACTTGTACTCCACCATCACATCCTCCATAGCCTTATTTCTTATTTTTTAATGAAATCACTCATCTCCTCTCCATATTTTAGTACAACAGCTTTAAAATTCCAACTTTTTGTTGGAAAAACACACAAACTTACAGAAAATTTGCAAATACACTACTCTTTATTCACTTTACTAAACATGAAGAGTAAGTTACTGCCCTGATGCCTCCATTATCCAGAATACTTTAGTATTTCTCATAAACAAAAACATTTTCCTACAGAGCACAAAATGATGTTCAAACTTAAGAAAAATTACTGTCTAAACTTCAGGTCCTATTCAAATTTTGCAATTGTCTTAATGATGTCCTTTGTATCTAAATGATCTAATCAGAATCACGTGTTATATTTAGTTGCTATATCTCTTTGGTCCCATTCAGCCTTCACAGTTCAGCCTTCCCTTCACTTTCGAGGCTTTACGTTTTTGAACATTGTAGCTCAGTTACGTTGTAGAATGTCCTCAATTTGGATTTGTCTGTTTTTTTTTAATGCTTAGATTAAGGATATGCATCTTTGCCCTGAATATCACAAAAGTGATGCTGTACTTTTCTTGCATCCTAGTGGGAAACCACAATTACTTTCCCAACATGGATACTGTTCACCTTCATCATTTGGTCAAAGCATCTGCTAGGCTCTTCCAATGTGAGGTTAATCTGTTCCCTTTTATAAATATTAAGTTTTTGGGAGCTACTTTGAAACTATGTAAATACCTGGTTTCTCATCCATCTTTCTCTATATATTTATTTATATCAGTAAGAACTTGTGCTTTCCTGTTTTATTCAGTGTTATAATCAATCACCATCTTCATTTTGATTCTCAAGTAATAGGCCTCTGGTTCAGCCAATGAGGGAGCACCTTGAGGTTGGCAATTGTGTCCTCTTGATATGCCCTCATTTTTTTTTTTTTAGCGCTTTCTGGAAAAAAAAAATCTAGTTTCATGTTGTACTTTCCTTGTTCCAGTCCTGGAATAAGCCGTTTATCCAAAGAGCCCTAGTTACTTTTGTTGGATAATGGTATTCAGACACCAAAATCTGGATGTTAGGCATATTTACCACCAATATGTTGTTGCTCCCAGGCTCTCTCAGTGGACTATGTGTATGGAACACACACAAACACACACAGACACCTATACACACAGTTTCATCTGTGTTTTTTCTTTAACATTCTCCCTCGCACACCCACCCTGCCACACACATAATCTCTGCCATCTCTGCTTTCACCTCCTTCCCTGTGTGGCTGTGCTCCTCACTCCATGCAGACTCAGGCACCCTGCACATGACCAACCTCTGCCTGGAAGTTCACACACCTAGACCGACAAGGCTCTGATATGCTGCATGGGCCACCTTCTTGCATGGTCACCCTCTTAACCTCCCGCAGAGTCTGACTCCCCACCCCCAAGCTTTTCATCTTGTTTGGACTCTGACACCTCACACCATGCCATGTGTCCCCGACAGGTCCCCTTTTCACTACACTTGGGCTCTCATTTCCCAAGGTGGATTGCCTAGTGTGTTGATATTTCACTCGCCCTAGTTGGGCTCCAAAACCCCAGCAGTTCACCTCCACATGTGGACACTCTCCTCCCTGCTCAAGCTCTTACTTCCCACACGGGGTCGTGCCACCCACCGTCCCCATGAAGACAAGCTTCTGAATCTGATTGATTTCTGAGATGCCACACGAGGCTACTTTGTGAGACTGCCTCCTCCATCCGGCTCAGGCTCTCACAAGGTCTGTGGGGCCACTGCTGCTTCTACCCGTTCCCACTGGTGTGGGTCCTACCATGCTCTGCCCCACCACAATGGTTATGAGATGAATTGTCAAGGAAAAAAGAGAAGAAAAGAGAAAAGGCTGAGAAAAAAGAGCTATACCAGGCTTTCAGCTCGTTTCTTTACCTCTACTATTTCACTGCATCAATCTAACATATATGCCATTGAGACTTTTTTAACCCAAAATGTTACATATAGCTGGGATTAAACTGCTTTCACTTCAAAAGCTTTCAGTGATTTACTGTTGCCCTTGCAATTTAATTTGAATTCAAGGTGCTGTCCAATATGAACATAAACTTTCCAACTTTTATTTCCCTGCATTGATATGAATGAGACAGAAAACTTTTATTCTTTAGATGTAAAGCATGTTTTCTAGTCCTATGGCTTTTGTTCTACCTAATTACTGCTAATTGGATTATCTTCCCTTTCATTTCCAACTGTCAAAATAACGTCCATCTTGGAAAGTAAGATTTAATGTTACTTCCTCCATAAAATTCTTCTCTTAGCTTCTCCACCAAAAGCAATTATGAATAATAGTAATAATAGCAAAATAGCAATGAGTTGTATTAAAAATGTCTCACATGTACTTTACTAGAAATTTCACGTCTATTATTCCTGGTCTTTTGTTAGTTCTGAAAATTAATAATTTTCAACTCCAATTTTATTTTATATACAATAACAAAACATCAGCACAGAGAGTTCAGATGACTTGTTCAAATCCTAACAGCCAATAAATAGCAGAGGGGGGATTTGAATCTAGATTCTAGTCTGAATCCAAGGCTAATGCTGTTTGCAGTGGGACACAAGCATTGCTCACTACACTTTTCCAGGCACTTTGTCTTTTTCATTTTGACCATAGCACATTTGTGTCATACTTTACTTGTTTCGCATATTACTTAAAAGAATAAAAGCTCCTTGAGGACAGGTTCATTCATGTTTAATTTCATATCCCTACCATCAGAGAGCTTTGACCATGGAGAACCCTTAGCACAGAGAAGAATGAACCATGGACTAGGGGGTCAGGAGGACCAGCTTGTAATCCTGCTTTGCCACAGGTCATGGGGATATGAAATGATACTTTAAATAGACACTTAACTTCCCTGATCCTAGGATTCTATGTTTCTAAAAGGCTGTGGTGGTAAGACTGCATGACTTTTATCTCTATCCAAATTAAATCCCTGAGTTGTTTGATTTAATAAATAGTAACTCTAAACATAAGAGAGTAAAAAAAAAAAAAATCCTATCACATCCATCTTTCTCTTTCCATATATTTAAAAGTTCTTTGGCACTTTCAATATTAATAAACTATTTCATTAAAAGCCAAATTTGATCATTATCTTTAGAGAACTGAAAAGGTACAAAGTTTATTTTGACAAAGAACAATTTGAATTCACGTTTTCCAGTAAACAGCCCTGAAAGCACTTTCTATAGGACTCAAAGAATAAGAAAAACATACTAAAATAATAGCAACAATTAAAAAGGGGTATTTTAACCTGAAAATGATCTACAACTAATATATATAAATGAACTGGCCCTGTGATACTTGGTTTTATATTTATAATTTAAATATGGCTTAAGACCTAAGTAATGGGTATAGAGTTGGATATATTTTTTCTATTGGATTATAACCGTTCATGAATTTGGGGTTACTAAATTCCTTAGCAGTGTCCTTTTCCATTTATACATGTTTTTTTTTCCTATCTCCTCTTCATTTTCGTAACGTCTTTGTATTTGCCATGATTGTTGCCTAAACATTTCCTGCATTGCTTTTTGTTTTTTGCTTTGTTTGGTTTTGTTTTTAGAGACAGGGTCTTGCTCTGTTGCCCAAGCTGGAGTGCAGTGGAGTGATCATGGCTCACTGCTTCCTCAAACTCCCGGGCTCAAGTGATCATCCTGCTTCAGCCTCCCAAGTACTTGTGACTATAGGTGTGTGCCACCATGCCTGGCTAATTTTAAACGTTATTTTGTAGAGACTGGGTCTCACTGTGTTGCACAGGTTGATCTCAAACTCCTAGCCTGAAGGGATCTCTTGCCTCAGCTTCCCAAAGCACTGGGATTATAGGCATGAGCCACCATATCTGGCCATGCTTAAAGTGTCTTTAAAGTTTTTCTGGCTCCTTTACCAGAAGTGTCCATTATTCAGGACATAAGCCCCCCGCCTTCCTTTTTTTTTTTTTTAAATCTTGGAATTAGACTTGTCTAAGCTCCACCAATGTGGTCTTTCTTTTCCTTTCTTCTCTTTTTCTTCATTTAGATTGTCGCTAATAGTGAGCATAATACTACAGTTTTGTAATGACCAGTGGATGCCTCTGTGATGTTCCCACTTTGTTTTTCCCTCCCTCTTTCCTCTTTAATTTCTCTGGTTTCCCAGCTTTTTTTCCAGCACATATCTAATGGTTAAGGAGTAGTCAATGAGAAGGGCCTAAGGTCAGGTTTTTAAGGGGCCTAAGGTCAGATTTGTATACTTCCTTAAAATTCTCTTCAATGCTATATCTACTTACCACCACAATTCACAGACTTTATGTCATCACATATTTTTATTCCTTAATCTTTCTGTTGTTTTCTTTATCCATACCTGAACATACTTGAAATACCCTTTTTTTTTTTGAGATGGAGTCTCACACTATTGCCTGGGCTGGAGTGCAGTGGCACAATCTTGGCTCAATGCAACTTCTGCCTCCCGGGTTCAAGTGATTCTCCTGTCTCCGCCTCATAAGTAGCTGGGATTACAGGTGCCCACCACCACACCCAGCTAATTTTTTGTATTTTTAGTAGAGACGGGGTTTCACTATGTTGGCCAGGCTGGTCTTGAACTGCTGACCTTGTGATCCGCCCGCCTCGGCCTCCCAAAGTCCTGGGATTACAGGTGTGAGCCAAGGCACCTGGCTAGAAATATGCTTTTAAATACCTGTTCTTATTTACTCAAGTAAGAGTTTGAAAACCTGTACTGCATACACATTGGGTGTAGAAAGATAGTAAAATTATGAATGGATAAACATAATTTTTAGGATTGTTCAGCAAATAATGAATGAATCAAGGTATTATATAAGCTGGTATACAATCTGAATGGCAAATGACTAAATGAGCTGTCATTTCTTAGAAAGTTCTAAAGACTGTTTTCAAGAAATCCTATTCAGAAGTGTTCAAATAAAGTAGGCCCATATTCTCTACTTAGAGAAGGATTTGGGGGAGATACAGGCTATGGGTGACTTTATCCTATGTTATCACTCTTTATCTAAAGGAGGTCCTTAAATCATCACTCAGATTTCTCTCTTAGTGTCAATAATTAATTTTCTAATTATTTTTCATACATCCAAATTTTCTACTTCCTTAATTGTATGTATAATTTTTGGGATTTTCTCTAATTTCTTCAAATATTCTTTTAACTAGCCCTTGAGACACTTGATATAGATATTGTACAGAAAAGAGTTAACGTAGCAGGACTAAGACTGAAATTCTTGGAAAGGGCTGCTTAAAAGTTGACCTTGGCCTGATGTCCGGGAACTCGGATTTGGGAGGGTTCCCATCATTCCCTGAGAAGAGTGGTTCATTGGGCCTAAATTGTGCTTTATGCTAAAAGTCTAGTTTCCTTCTGGGAGTAGGGAATCTTGGCAGATGATAGCAGGAAGTGGTTCATGTGACTAGTCTCCACTAAAAACCTTAGGAACTGAGTCTCTAATAAGCTTCCTTGATAGACAACATTGCACATGTGCTGTCCCAATTCCGTCCTGGAGAAATAAAGCATGTCCTGTGTGATTCCATAGGAAGAGGCTTCCTCTGAACTTTGTCCGTGTGACTTCTCCCTGTCCTTATTCTGCTTTGTATCCTTTCCCTGTAATAAGTCATAGCCATGAGAACAGGACAACTCACAGGATGATCACAGTCCTCCTTGTGAATCACCAAATCTGAGGGTAGTCTCGGGAACCCCTGAGACAGATACCTTTCTAGATAATATAATATTTAAATCATAATACATCTATATAGTTACTGCATATACCTTTTAATTTTTATTAGTTATTTTATCTCTTTTTTACAAATTAAACAATACAGTGTATATTCTTTGTTGTCTGGCTTTCACTCAAATAATGTTTGTTATACTTATGTATATTATTTTGTGTAGTCATAGTTTGTATTCTTTGCTTTAGAGCATGGCATTATGTGAATATACCCAACTTATTTATCCAGTCTACTATTGGTTGTTGCTGGACTGTTTCTAGTTTGTTGCTTTTATAAATAGTGCTGCTATAAATTTTGTACTACATGTTTTTGAGTGTATTGACATACATATTTCTTTGGTGAGTATCCCAGGAATGGAATTGTTAGGACATAGGTTAGTTTACTTTCAGTCCGTTTTGCTAGACAGTTTTCCAAAGTGGTTGTACAAATTTATACCCCCACCAGCAGGATGGTATGAGATTTCCAGTTATTTTACATCCTTCTTAAGGCTTGGTATTTTCTACTCTTTTTCATTTTACTAATTTTAGTATAGGTGTAGTAGAATCACATTGTGGTTCCAATTTGTATTTTCTTGTTGAGCACCATCTCATAGGTTAATTTATCATTTTGTATTTCCTTTTCTCTTAAGTGTCTGCTCAAGTGTTTTCTCCATTTTCTAGTGGATTGTCTCTTGTCTCTCACTAGTTTTAATATTTTTCAATATGTTTTTGATATGCTCTATTTCAGATATATTTATTATAAGTATATTTTCTCCTCTGTAAATTCTGTTTTACTCTCATAATGGTATCTTTCGCAAGGAAAGAGGTCTTAAGTAGAATTCATCATTTATTCCTTTTGTTCAGCATATTTCTGTCTTCTATCTAAGAAATCTTTGCCTATTTTTTTTTAATTGTTGAAATTTTTATTTTATTTTTTGTTGGAGGATGCAGGCATCAATCTTTGCCTATTATAGCATCATAAAAGATGTTCTCCTATATTCTTCTAAAAGCTATATTGTTATAACTCTTACATGCAGCTGTATATTTTTTATATAGTGTGAGTTAGGGGTCAAGATATAATGTCTTCCATATAGATATGGAAAAAGTACCATTTATTGAAAAGAGTATCCTTTCCCCTCTTCCCTACAGTTTTACCTTTGTCATAAAAAATGGTGAATGTGTGTGTGTGCATCTATTACTGGAGTTTCTCTTTCACTGGTCAGAATTTTTATTCTTGTGCTATTACTACACTGTCTTAATTACTATAACTTTATCATAGGCCTTGATAACATCCAGGAACTGTATTTTGATTTAAGAGTAGCCTTGCATATTCTTATTCCTTTGCATTTTCATTTTGTCTTTAGAATCAGATTGTCAATTTTTTTAACAAAATTGGGATTTTGTTTTTTTTGTTTTTTTTTGTTTTTTTTTGTTTTTTTTTTGAGGCGGAGTCTCGCTCTGTCGCCCGGACTGGAGTGCAGTGGCCGGATCTCAGCTCACTGCAAGCTCCGCCTCTCGGGTTTACGCCATTCTCCTGCCTCAGCCTCCCGAGTAGCTGGGACTACAGGAGCCCGCCACCTTGCCCGGCTAGTTTTGTATTTTAGTAGAGACGGGGTTTCACTGTGTTAGCCAGGATGGTCTCGATCTCCTGACCTTGTGATCCGCCCGTCTCGGCCTCCCAAAGTGCTGGGATTACAGGCTTGAGCCACCGCACCCGGCCCAAAATTGGGATTTTGAATGCTTTAAATCTACACATTAATGTAGGAGAACTGACATTTTACCAATATTGAATCTTCTAATCCATGAACATGGTGTGTCTTCCCATTAATTTAGGTATTGTTTAATTTCTCTCAATAAGGTTTTGTAGTGTTCAGCGCAGAGGTGTAATCTATCTTTCACCAGACATATTCCTACTCTAATTTTTAAAGATACATTATAAATGGCATCATCTTAAAATACTGTTTTGTTGCTGCTTCGCTACTGATTTTTGAATAATGATGATATAACCACCCACTTTAGTGAATTTTTCTTCTGAAATGGATTATAAATTAGTTCCTTTAGGTTGTACCAATTTGTTTTTCCAGTCTCTTCTAAGTATGTGATTACAGCATTATAAATTAGGTTAGAAACTCTATCCTTTCCATAGTTAACAGTGACAGTTTGATCAGTTTATGAATGAATGTCATCACTTCTCTCCTGTAGACGTGGCCATAAATGTAAGGTACCTGCAACAGGCTTCTCAGGAAAGAGAGGGTAATAGGTCAGAAATCTCATAAAACAGTTTAATTTCCATAATAGCAAAATGCTTGAATCACCTTCAGGTCAGTTCTATTTTTTTCCATTTCTCTCTTTATCCTAGAATCCCAGTTACTATCATTCTGCCAAAAATAATTAGACTAGTAATATTCCATATGCAAACAATAATAGTTTGCTACTTTTAAAGCAAAGAAATATTTAACTTACATCTAACTTGGGGTTGGGATGAAAATAGTGATCATGAATCTTTGAAGGTCCTCAACTCATATCTTTTCTGTTTCGGTGACTTGGCTATTTCTCTAGGAACATGGTGGAGAAGAGTCTACTTATACTAGCAATGAGAGCAGAAAGAGAGGTTCCGGGTCCAATTTGAAGTGAATTAAGATGAAACCAGTCAGACACAGTGTATTCCAGATATACAGTAGTAATGGGCTGTCACCAACTTTAAGAATTCAAAATGTTGGGAAAAGATGAATGTTGAAAATTGTATGTGTTACTCCTTTTTAATTTCTAGTTCTGATCTTATGCTTGAGAACTACACAAATATTCGAACTATTATTTCTACTTTGACTGTAAAATTTAAAGACATCCACCAATGAAGTCAGGGTTCCTCATTAGCAAAACATGGTACATTCTTATGCTACTTAGTTATGTCCATCCTTATGACACTTGATAGAATTTTAATCTCTCATCATAATGTCCTGCATCCCAAATTTAAGTAATAAGAGGTAATAATAGCTAGATTCCCTTTGGACTCTGTTGTTGCGGAAAGTCAGGGACCCCGAATGGAGGGACTGGCTGGAGCTGCGGCCGAGAAACATAAATTGTGAAGACTTCATGGACATTTACCAGTTCCCAAATAATACTTTCATAATTTCTTATGCCTGTCTTACCTTAATCTCTTAATCCTGTTATCTTCATAAGCTGAGGATGTATGTCACCTCAAGGCCACTATGATAATTGTGTTAACTATACAAATTGATTGTAAAACATGTGTTTGAACAATATGAAATCAGTGCACCTTGAAAAAGAACAGTAAAACAGAGATTTTAGGGAACAAGGGAAAACAACCATAAGGTCTGACTGCCTGTGGGGTCAGGAAAAATAGAGCCATATTTTTCTTCTTGGAGACAATCTATCAACGGACATGCAAGTTGGGAAGACATCACTAAATTCTTTTCCTAGCAAGGATTATTGCCCTGGGAAAGGAATATATTCCTAGGGGGAGGTCTATAAATGGCTGCTCTGGGAGTGTTTGTCTTATGCAGTTGAGATAAGGACTGAAATATGCCCTGATCTCCTGCAGTACCCTCAGGCTTACTAGGATGGGGTAAAACCCTGCCCTGGTAAATTTGAGGTCAGACCAGTTCTCTGCTCTCGAACCCTGTTTTCTGTTGTCTAAGATGTTTATCAAGAAAATAGGTGCACCACTGAACATAGACCCTTATCAGTAATTCTGCTTCTGCCCTTTGCCTTGTGATCGTTGTTTTGCCCCTTGCCTTGTGATGTTTGTTGGACCCTTATCAGGAGTTTGAGATTTTGCCCTTAGAAGCATGCGATCTTTGTTCTCCTTTTGTCCTTTGAAGCATGTGATCTTGTGACCTACTCCCTGTTCTTGCACCCTCTCCCCTTTTGAAATCCTTAATAAAACTTGCTGGCTTTAAGGCTCAGGTGGGCATCATGGTCCTATTGATATGTGATGTCACCCCGGAGGTCCAGCTGTAAAATTCCTCTCTTTGTATTCTTTCTCTTTTTTGTTTTTTGAGATAGAGTCTCCCTCTGTCACCCAGGCTGGAGTGCAGCGGTACGATCTCGGGTCGCTGCAAGCTTCGCCTCCCAGGTTCACGCCATTCTGCCTCAGCCTCCCAAGTAGCTGGGACTATAGGCACACCACCACGCCCGGCTANCAGTAATTCTGCTTCTGCCCTTTGCCTTGTGATCGTTGTTTTGCCCCTTGCCTTGTGATGTTTGTTGGACCCTTATCAGGAGTTTGAGATTTTGCCCTTAGAAGCATGCGATCTTTGTTCTCCTTTTTGTCCTTTGAAGCATGTGATCTTGTGACCTACTCCCTGTTCTTGCACCCTCTCCCCTTTTGAAATCCTTAATAAAACTTGCTGGCTTTAAGGCTCAGGTGGGCATCATGGTCCTATTGATATGTGATGTCACCCCGGAGGTCCAGCTGTAAAATTCCTCTCTTTGTATTCTTTCTCTTTTTTGTTTTTTGAGATAGAGTCTCCCTCTGTCACCCAGGCTGGAGTGCAGCGGTACGATCTCGGGTCGCTGCAAGCTTCGCCTCCCAGGTTCACGCCATTCTGCCTCAGCCTCCCAAGTAGCTGGGACTATAGGCACCCACCACCACGCCCGGCTAATTTTTTTGTCTTTTTAGTAGAGATGGGGTTTCACCGTGTTAGCCAGGATGGTCTCAATCTCCTGACCTCATGATCCACCTGCCTTAGCCTCCCAAAGTGCTGGGATTACAGGCGTGAGCCACCATGTCCAGTCTGTACTCTTTCTCTTTATTTCTCAGCCGGTCAACAATTATGGGAAATAGAAAGAACCTACATTGAAATATTGGGGGTGGGTTCCCCTGATACTCTGTGCTCTAATACATCAACTCATTCATTCTGATTAACTCACTCGAATAGGTCCTTCACACTGAAATGTGAGTACCAGGAAAGCAAAGAAGCTATAGAATATAGTCATAAGAATAGCGGTGATTACAATGAAAAGACAATTTGAGCTAAACTGTCTTCCTATCACAGAATTCAGCAGAAGAAAACTCATTTGAATAAAACCAATATAGACACAGACTAGGACTCAATTTCATTTAATTCACATTAGTTTATAGATAATATTTTTAACTGCTTTGTTACTAAAATAAAGTTTTAGCTTTGGCAAAAGTATTCTATATTAGAATATGACATATATATCACAATATAAATTCACAGTTAAAGAAATAAAAACAACTCTAGCTAGTTAATAAATTTGTCTTAACTCACATATAAACTGCTCTGATACTTTTCATAATTGCAGACAGTACTGTAACTTGTTTGATTAAACATGAAAGCTGAAGCATCTACCTTACATTTTGTTCAAATTCAATTATCAACTCAACAAATATTTATTGTATCTAATAGGACTCTCACTCTGTACTTGTCCCTGGCATATAGTGATGTATACATATATATAGAGAGAGAGAGAGATTCAAACTTGGCTAAATAAGCATTTTCTTTTTGTTTTAGTAAAATGTTTTATTTTCTATTATAAAGATGATACGAATATGTAACAATGAACTCTGGTTTCTCCATACAAAACACAACTTTTCTAAATAAAGGGGTTAGAAAACAATTTCCAGAGAAAGACAGAGTGAGTAAGAGAAACACGCATTTCGTTCAAGGTACTTTGTCCCAGAATACATTTGGAATGCTTATAAGTATTCATTTTAAGTTTTCAAAAAAATGAGAAAAAAGCAACAGACTATTGCATACGGCCTGAACAGAAAATTTGTGTGGTAAAAGGTCACACTGCAAACTGGAATGTCTTATGGAGGGACACCAGAACTAAGTTCTTTTCAGTAAAATTGATCTAAATACAAAGGATACTAGGAAAGCAAGGTTCCAGCTCTTCAGTATGCACAACTGACACTGGAAAGAGGGTCAGGGGCAGGGCAGGAGAGAGTCTGACTGTGGGACAGGTGGAACACAAGACTTGCCCGTAGGAGTCATCCAGGATGAAGAAAGGTCCTTTCTACGCCCTTTCCATTCAGCCCACGGATTCCTGGGCAGGGTTGTCCTTCTCACTGAAAGTGGATTATGTACTGAAAATGCACCTCGTCCCATAGAAGGAAACTTTCACTGAAGCTATCAAGGGGAGTCTTTCAAACTCCAGACTCCCCTATAATATACTCAGTGCTGTTTCTAACTCTGGTCATGCAATTTTTAATGTTTAATTCATTTTTTAATACTGGGAAATACCTTACCTATCTACCTACATATCCACACACAAATTTATAAGAGTAAAGTGCACACATTTTAAACATACAGTTCAACAGATTTTTACCTACATATGCACCTGTGAAATACTGAATCGTTCTTTCACCAGAAGGTTCTTTCATGCCTCTTCCCAGTCATATGATTATGCTATTTTGACTCTTAAATGTGTCTTGAAAATACCCTGTCAGAAAACTTTTTATTTTCATATTGAAAAATTTCACACCAAAGCCGACCATACTCGCATGTTAGTTTAAAATGTAGTCAGGCAATAAGTTGATGATACTTTAATCAATGCGGTAGTTTTCCGTTTTCATTTCATTTCATTTCATTTTTTTGTTTTGTTTTGTTTTCTTTTGAGACGGGTCTCACTCTGTCACCCAGACTGGAGGGCAATGGTAAAATCATAGCTCACTGAAGCCTCAGATCCCTACGCTGAAGCAATCCTCCCGTCTTCCAAGTAGCTGGACCTACAGGTGCATGTCACCACTCCTGGCTAATTTTTTTTTTTAGTTTTTGTAGAAACAGGGTTGGCTTTTCCTATGTGGAAAAATTGCTAACTGTTCAGAGAAGAAAATATATTAGATCTGGGCAGAAACATGAAAAACAAACCAACAAAAAACCCTTAGTTTCTCCCCTGTTCTCGCAACCTCAATCATGAAAATTTAGTTTTGTTTTTACACGTATTTCATTCATAACTGTCTAACCTAAATTATGTCCCTCTTAAGTATAAAATTATTAGTATAATGATAAGATAGTTAACACATGTACTATTTATAATATGCTAAGCACTATTTAAGCACTTCATATATATTTTATTTTATTATTTTAGAGACAGGGTCTCACTCTGTCACCCAGGTTGACACGATCACAGTGGCACGATCATAGCTCACTGCACACTGGAACTTCTGGGCTTAAGTGATGCTCCCGCTTCAGCCTTCCAAGTACCTGGGACCACAGGCGAGCTCCACCAAGCCCGGCTAGTATTTATTTTATTTTATTTTCAGTAGAAACAGGGTCTTGCTATGTTGCCCACGCTGGTATCAAACTCTTGACCTCAAGCTATCCTCCCACTTTGGTGTTGCAAAGTGCCAGGGGCCACCGTGTCTGGCTTATATATGTTATTTTAATCCGCACAACAATAAGAAGGTGTAGGTACTCTATTATTTAATTTTTGGAATGAGGGTTTACATAATTTTCTCAATACTAAAAAACTCCTAGGGGACACAGTCAATATTTGAAATCAGATAGTACAAGGCCAGAGTCCTTTCTCTTACTCAGTACATTACACTGCATTATTGAGACCCAAAAGTGTAGCAGAACTAGATTATTAGACAAATAATGAACTATTTTTTTTTTTACCACTTCAAAGTTTCTGGCAATTATTTTATGCCACATGGTAAGACTGTTTCCAGGATCTCAATCCTCCTATAGTTTAAATGTCATATGATATTTGTCATTTTTTTATTTGTATTGAGAGAGAGAGATAAAAGAACACAGACATCTCAGCCAAGAGCAAATAATGAAATAACTGAATAAAAAAGTTATGTTAGGATAATATATATCTATCATTTCTCAGTTACAGAAACATAGCATGACATGTCTAAGGAACTTCAGAGGTCAATGTGGGACCCTTTTACAATTTTGGTTCTACTTTAAATCTGGAAAAACACAGGTGATACAGACCTAAATGCCTTCTTCTATTATCTTTCAAAAATTTCAACTCTCGTTCCTAATCTGTAAGCTAAAGTAAAATCCTTATACACCATATGTATCTGTGTATATTTTCTCTTTAATAATTGCCTTTTAAAATAAAACTATCAAAAGGAATCTTCATATGTGAATTGAAAAAAGTATATATTTTCTCTTCCACAAAGCTTCTTTATTATTCGCAAGAGTTAAGGAGAAAGTCTTTCTTTATTGCCTTACAAATCAGGAGAAAAGCACAAATGCTGATTGAGCAGACAGATGATTAGATGGAGAAAAATAATGAAAGGAAATTTGCCAGTACAAACAGAATATTGCCATTCATTTTTACCCCAAATGAATCAACTACTAGTCACAAATGTGGATCTGCTACTAATTCCAGCAACAAACACCCAAAGAACCAACCCTCTGAGGAGGCCCACGTCTGCATGCAGATAACTTTTTCATGTTTCTCTTGCTAGAATACACCAAGTAGCAATTTCTCCTTTGTTGGCACAATCAAGTAACTCTTAAATGAAGAATCAAAAACGCAGAGAATGCAGGAGACTTTCCCCCACTTGGAACTCTAAATACTCATTCAAAGATGCAAATGTTTTCTCTTGTCAAAGAAACTAAGCCGCTAAGTCATAATATGCCTGGTCAGGAGGAATTGCCCTGATTATTAGCTAGCCATCACAGATCTGATTTCTCACAGTAAGTTTCCAAAAAAAGTAAATGATCTTCAATCTAAATGCACTACTGATGAAGATATGAACCAGTCTCTATCCCTATAATCTTATATAAGCATGAATTAGCTTGGTTTTACGTTTGATTGTCTACGATGGAAAGTAATAGAGGTTTTTAAACAGGTGACTTGCTATTTTCATCTGCTACTGCTGACCTTTTCCTAAGATATTGGTTGATCAGCAGCACAAGACCTTTCAGACACTAAATGGCAGAAATAGTCCTTCTAAGGTTTTCTAGATCTTTCCTATTATCATAACAAGATTCCTTCAGTTAAGTACTAGAGGATGGGAAGTAGCACCCCAATACTTGTTAAAGACACCCAAGTGAGTCACAGAACTAACTGTAATAGAAATGCCATATTTAATTAGCCCTGAAGCAGGGAACAAAGTCCTTCCATTTTAGAAAGGTGGTGACTGTAGTTAAAACAAGCAAAAAAAGCAAACTTCTTACCTTTTGTAGCAATGCGTACACACTGGGTTTTAGTTTCCTGATAGAGGAAAAATGAAAAAAAAAAAGAGTCAATGTATAGATAGTGTTTCCTGTTTCATAAACTATAATTATTATAAAGATCCATCTGGGATCATAAAAGGGATAATAAACAACAGAATTTTAATATTAAGAAAACTTTTAAAATATGCCTCCCTAGGGATACTTAAAATCTAAAATAAGAACTTTGAAAATATTTTAGTTTTATAGAGATGTAAATATCTGTTTTTACCTTGCAATGAAACAGGTTAGTTTGTGACAAGTCATATAGCATTCTATTTTCATATACAGTGCTTTGTAAACTATCAGAAAGAAAAATGTATTTGCAAAACTAATAAAAATCAGGTCCAAATATAAATTTAATTTTCATCTGAGAACTGTAGACTCAGACCAAAGCTGAACATTACATACTTTCATTTGGATCTCAGCATGACCAAAGAGCTAAATGACAGCAGTTAGAAAGATTATCGGCCGGGCGTGGTGGCTCAAGCCTGTAATCACAGCACTTTGGGAGGCCGAGACGGGCGGATCACGAGGTCAGGAGATCGAGACCATCCTGGCTAACACGGCGAAACCCCGTCTCTACTAAAAAAAATACAAAAAACTAGCCGGGCTTGGTGGCGGGCGCCTGTAGTCCCAGCTACTCGGGAGGCTGAGGCAGGAGAATGGCGTAGACCCGGGAGGCGGAGCTTGCCGTGAGCTGAGATCCGGCCATTGCACTCCAGCCTGGGCGACAGAGCGAGACTCCGTCTCAAAAAAAAAAAAAGAAAGATTATCAAAACATTGCATCATAGTTGCGGTGTAATTTATCTCTTCTTTCTTCCTTTTAATTTAGCTATTAGGAGTTAAATGTTTCTCAGCATAGGTAATATTCCTCCTCTTGCTAGACAGAGCAGATATACAAAGTAGAAGCAGTAGGAAAGGACAAGAAAAAATGTCATTCTTATTTTTAATGTTGTACGGTCGCAGTAGGGGACACATGTCCCCGCCAGCTACTTTTGGCCCCACTCTTCCTCCTTTAGGACTTAGTTGAGTCAGTATACATCCTTGAATATACAAGAGGTGAGAAAAGGTATCGAAGCCAGTAAACAAAACAGAGGTGATCTGTTTGCAAGATGCATTTATAACTCCATCTTGAGTAGTGCTATACGTTGATAATTTATAAAAGAGTTTACAATTTCCACTTAAGCATTTTTTTTT
>NW_016803360.1:1951913-1956006 GCF_001698545.2 Rhinopithecus bieti
AAAAAAAAAAAAAGAAAGATTATCAAAACATTGCATCATAGTTGCGGTGTAATTTATCTCTTCTTTCTTCCTTTTAATTTAGCTATTAGGAGTTAAATGTTTCTCAGCATAGGTAATATTCCTCCTCTTGCTAGACAGAGCAGATATACAAAGTAGAAGCAGTAGGAAAGGACAAGAAAAAATGTCATTCTTATTTTAATGTTGTACGGTCGCAGTAGGGGACACATGTCCCCGCCAGCTACTTTTGGCCCCACTCTTCCTCCTTTAGGACTTAGTTGAGTCAGTATACATCCTTGAATATACAAGAGGTGAGAAAAGGTATCGAAGCCAGTAAACAAAACAGAGGTGATCTGTTTGCAAGATGCATTTATAACTCCATCTTGAGTAGTGCTATACGTTGATAATTTATAAAAGAGTTTACAATTTCCACTTAAGCATTTTTTTTTAATTTTTAAATTAAAATAAAGTAGCGAGGGGGGAGTTAGTAATTAAAAATAAAATTTTGCATTTCTATTACTGGTGGCCTGAGACCTTCATGGTAACCTACAAGAGATTATTTCACATTCCCATAAAGGCCCAAAAGGATTTTCATTTCCTAAAAGCAATTGCTGTTAACTTTCTATCGGCATTACCAATCTCTGTTGGTAGAAGCCACATCAACTTTAAAACTCTTTGCTGCCGGACTCAGTGGCTCACGCCTGTAATCCCAGCACTTTGGGAGGCCGAGGCGGGTGGATCACAGGTCAGAAGATCGAGACCATCCTGGTTAACACGGTGAAACCCTGTCTCTACTAAAAATACAAGAAAAGTAGCCAGGTGTGGTGGCGGGCACCTGTAGTCCCAGCCACTCGGGAGGCTGAGGCAGAAGAATGGTGAGAACCTGGGAGGCAGTTGCAGTCAGCTGAGATCACACCACTGCACTCCAGCCTGGGCGACAGAGTCAGACTCCGTCTCAAAAAAAAAAAAAAACTATTTGCCAAGATAACTGTGAAATATGTTGTTGCTATTCTGTACTTTGACTAAACCACAATGTAGATATATCAACAATTGGAAGAGAAAATTCATATCAAGAAGCTTTTATAGAATGCAGAGAAAATCCTTTATAAGTAACAGACATTCATTAACACTCCTCTGGTATAACAGACCAAATAACCAAAGTTAATTTGGAAGCTCTCTAAAGATGAAAACCCTCAGACAAAACTATGCTTCCTGCTCAATGCTACATTATATCCAGAATGGACGAACTTCCTTAGTGTTCTGTTTTTAGAGCAGCTCAGTTGTAACAGTGGTATGGAATGATGCGTGGGCAGGAAGTGGACACTGGACTACTCTCTAAAGACCCCTGTTCTTTAGAGGTAAACCAGAAGAGGAGAAGAGCATCTTCAACCGTGAGCAGCCTCTGACTTTGGAGCACATCTTAGAAGATGCTGTGACCTTTTTCTTTGCTACCTACAAGCCAACCATATAGGCAAGCAAACAACAAAGCTTTCATTCAAAAGCAGCTAATCAATACCCAAAGCTCTCACGGCCCCTGCATAAATGCAAACAGATTGTCATGTCTTCCAATTAAACTCTTCCAAGATATAATATACTGATGCAATTGTATATTATGTAGCACTCCCAGGTGCTCACCTTGGGGACTCAGTTACATAAACCCAGCAATTTCCTATACGGCTTCAAGTCCATTAAAATGTCATCATTCTATTGGATTTTAAATTGTGAATATTTCTATCCTCAACATTTGTTTTCCCTCTATCTCTGTCTGCCAATAAATAAATAAATAAATAAATAAATAAATAAATAACAGTAAGTTTTAGGAAAGAAAATCTTCCAAAGAGAACAGCATGAGGCATGAAAGGCCAGGTTGTTTTCTCACATATGGAACTGCTGGTCGTTTCTAATGTCCTGTTGTGTTTTCCTCTTCAATATTCATTTGGGATCAGCGGCAGTGTTCAAAAACAACTGTGTCCAAAATGGGAAAAGGAGGGGCAACCAGGGAAACAGAGAGCAGCCTTCTGTAATGGCTCAGCAGCCAGTCATCGCCAGGCTGCCTTTTGTTTAGGTTCCGTCAGATATACCACAGGCGCCCTATTACTTTGTAATCAGAGGATTGTTACTTGTTATTTACTATTTGGCTTGAAAATCCTGAAAAGTTTATAAGGTTTTATTAGCCTGCTGTGGAACACGCATTCTGTTTATCCTGCAGTAAATTTAATCTCTTGAAGTGTGCCACCACTGAGCAAGGAAGACAGAACAATGCCGGATCGTTACTGGGGGTGGAGTTCCGGCAGCAGCACACCCACCTTTTCAAATCATTTTACTCTCAATTGCTATTGTGGGCTTTCCTGAGGAAGCCTCCAGTAGAAGCAGTTACTAGGAAACAGGAACCCTGTGAAATGGAACTGGCGTGCGGCCTCAGCCCTACAGTAGGCCCCAAACTGTGCACACTGTTGAGAACAAAACCCCCTACATGCAAATTTTTTTTCTTTCTTTCTTTTTTTTTCTTGACAGATGCTACTGAGTATTTATAAAATTTGACTTCAGCTTTTCTTCAAAGCAGGGAAAAAGCAAATCCTGGAGGAAGCTCACCTTCTCCACACTGCTCATTGCCTGGAAATAGATGTTGTATCCTTTGCGTGGAGCCAAAGGAGGGTTCCAAAAGCCTTGGTAGGTCCGATTGTCACCCACAGTGAATGGGGCAGGCTCAGGCAGGTTTCCTGGGGGGAGTTCTGCAGCAAAGTAATAGGGTGCACCCCCACTCATGGCATTTTGGTATGTGACAGGAACCTGGTAGCATTCCATGGCTCCCGCCTCTCTCTTGGTTCGGTGTGGGTGCAGTTCTTCCACAACAATCTGATAAGCACTTTGGGGAAAAGAAAAAACAACAACAACAACACATCAACACATACATACACACATATTTAGAGATTTGGGATACTAAGTTTTTTTTTTTTTAAAGGAACAAAGGGTTTAAGGGGTTGACTATTAACATACAACATTTCAAAGTATTTAAAGTCAGTCTTAACCTGCTACACTCTTTTCAGCTATTTCGCAATAAAATAAAAAATTCACATAGATGCTGCTGTCCCTAACATCACCGTAGTTACAAAGAAACTGATAAAATAAGAACAGTCACCTTAGGACTTTCAACATTTTAAATGTTGAGGAATGAGCCACCCTAATAAGGATTCTGACATTAACCAGAGACACATCATAGATTCAGTTCTTTGTCTGATATTTTTAAATGTTTAAAGTTAACATTTTCCCTTGAAATGAGATTACAGAAAGTCCAGCTCCAAGGTCTAACAGAATGACTGCCTCAGGGCGGTGCTAGAAGCACCCATTTGTGGTTGTCACAGCCATAGAGACAGAATGTACTGACAGGCTTCTCCACCTCTTGACCTTGCCATGGCATCTACATTGGCTCAGAGCTATGCAGATCTAAAATACAAGTGACATGCGGCAATACGGGCACAGATGGACAGAAATCTGTCCTCACAACCGAAATAGACCGCCTCCTTCTTCTGGAGTTGTTAATAATAAAATGTTACAAATTGTAGAAACAGATGGCATTTGGCCTATTAAAGCTCTAACCTAAACCTTCTCATATCTTTAAGTCTTAAAACTTTTCTATAATTGCAATTACTTTACAGAGGAGAGAGAGAGAAAACACACACACACAACAACAACAACAACAACCAAAAGGCAAATTTAAAATTAAGGGTCCCCCTGATCTCTACCAATATTTTTTAACAACTCTGAAACTGGTATATTAATAATATTCTTTTTTAGTAGAAAATTCTTTAGGTTAAAATTTTTTCAGGTAAAATATTACCATGAAAGTTGACATAATTATATTTTATATATTATAAATATAATTTAAAATGTTTTAAAATTCCTAAAATTCTGGAAAAATATATGTGGTATCTCATGTAAGTTGAACATAAATTGTATGTAGGGCTGCATATTGATATTCAATGGATCTCCAGGAGGAATAGAATATATTCTTTAAAAGATTTCCATGAAAAAGAAAGAGGTGAGTAGGTAGAGGGGAGTGAGAAGGAGAGGGGAATAGAGAAATATGTGTGTGTAT
>NW_016803360.1:1956354-2001932 GCF_001698545.2 Rhinopithecus bieti
ATTTCCATGAAAAGAAAGAGGTGAGTAGGTAGAGGGGAGTGAGAAGGAGAGGGGAATAGAGAAATATGTGTGTGTGTGTATATATATATATAGAGAGAGAGAGAGAGAGAGAAAGAGAGAGAGAGAGAGAGAGATACACTGAACATGTGTCTATGAAAATTAAAACAGTTTAGACTCTGGTATAAAATTCTAATTTAATATAAACTCTTATACCTACAAATAAAAGATCTTCATAGATTAAACAAAAGGACTTCAAAAGAAAGAGTTAAATCATAATTTAACTGATAAAGATTTTCTTTTCTTCCTAATTATTCAAGCTCCCATTTTCCATTAAAATATTGCTAATAAATCAGTAGCTTGGTATCCATCTCGTTTCCTATAAAAAGCGAACAGAACTTGTATTAATGTCAGAAATTGAGATTTGAGCAAGCAAGGCAGAAGTCTATGTTATTTCAAATTATATGTGCTGCATCGTTCCCTATACCTTTGCCAAGTTGGGTTGCTAAGCTTCTAAGAATGCTACTGACAAGATGCATGGTCTCTGAGGCATCCATGGAGCAGGCACTTGTCAATTTTAAGATATAGAAAATACATAAGCATAGCCCTGGAGAAAGAAGAGAATGATCATAGCTGACATATGCTATGTTTTATTTTAAATTTATAATTCATATTTGTATATTATACATTTTCCTGTCCTGTGGATGCATCCACATATGCATATAAACTCCCTCATACATGCTCTCCAAACAAATGTAACCTTATATTCTCGCCCTAAAGAATAATAACGATAATTACCTATCCTTGTTAATCATTAATCTAATCCTTAAAAATAGATTCCTCATTAATGATCCCATACCTCTAGAAAAAAAAAAAAAAAAAACAGAAAATCTAGTGAATGTTCAATCTTAACTAATTCTATTACATTGACAGAGATTCTACATTACAAATTAAGGATACTTCATGCAAGACAGCTTGTCTATTCAGATCTATGAGGAGCAAAGTAAACTGCCAGTGTTGGAGAACAGTGAAGGAAGAAAAGGTGCAATAGGCTCCTTGGGAAAGAGCCTTAAGTATGGTCCCATAGAAAATAAAAATCAACGCCTTGGGTTGAACTTTCAGATTTGGCCCTATTCTCAATGAAATGAAAGATAAATTATTTCAATTTTATAAGTTCTAAAATACAAGTGACATGCTTGTTTCAAAAAGAATAAATTAAGAAAATGATTTCCACATATATACAAATATAAATTACAGTGCAATGCACTTTAATCTTATATATCTTTACCAATATTATGCATTTATTCTTTGAATGGTCATTACGGAAATGAAGTATTATATTTTTGTTACTATTAAAACTGAAGCAGAGAAATTGAGCTCCATTAAAACTTAAACCAGGAGCCTCACTTTGTTCATTCTCTACTTTATACTATAGTGTTACCAACTAAATATTTGTGCCCCCTTCCCCCAGAATTCATGTTAAAACCCTAGTTCTCAAAGTGATAGTATTTGGAGATGAGGCCTTTGGAAAATAATTAGGTTTAGAAGAGGGGCCCTCATCAAGAACCAGATCCAAGAGCACCTGGATCTTGGACTTCCCAGCCTCCAGAACTGTGAGAAATATTTCTTGTTTAAGCCACCTAATATTTTGTAATATCAGCCTGAGCAGATTAAGACATATACATACAAAAAGACTTCTGAGAATTGGCTTCCAAGCATACTTTCTAAAACATTCTTTGCACGATGAGTGACATTAGATGGAAAGCTAGTTGGAGATAACCGGATCATCCCACTCTATACCTCTCCCACTCTACCACCACCCATACCAGGAGAAACGTCTTCATGATATAACATTCAGCTCAGTTTCTAGATATTTTTTAACCCCAAATATGTTTAACTCCAAAAGCTGATACAATAGCCATTACATTTTCACATATTATACTTACTTAAATGCCCATTATCCTATTTGAAACCACACTTGAATATGTGGTTTCAAATAGGATAATGGGCATTTAAGTGTTTGTGAAATGAATACACCGCTTTTGCCTTTTCTGTTGATATTTTTGCTTAGGACATTTCCAATATATTTTTTTTCTTTCTTCATGAAAGTACATTTTCACCTGAAAATCCTGAACATTATTTGAAGAGTAAGAATTTTCTCAATTACCTTTTTTCCTGTGACATTGTATCCATTAATTCATTTTCATTCAACAATTATATATTTAATAGTTATCATGCAGGCTCTGAGGACAGAGAGGTTAAAACAAACAAACAAACAAAAAAACCTGGCTTTCACGGACCTTATATTCACTTTTATTTATTGAAATTTCTAGTGTTCTACCATTTTTAGAATGCTTTCTGCCCTTCTCAAGTTTGATACAGTTTAAAACAACAACAAAACTAAAATATATACTTTCTTTTTTTTTTTTTTGAGACGGAGTCTCGCTCTGTCGCCCAGGCTGGAGTGCAGTGGCCGGATCTCAGCTCACGGCAAGCTCCGCCTCCCGGGTCTATGCCATTCTCCTGCCTCAGCCTCCCGAGTAGCTGGGACTACAGGCGCCCGCCACCTCGCCCGGCTAGTTTTTTGTATTTTTTAGTAGAGACGGGGTTTCACCGTGTTAGCCAGGATGGTCTCGATCTTTTAAACTCTGTCCACTTATGAACCTGTGACTGTCCATGGTAAGCATTTAAAATGACTGAGACAGCTACCCAGAAGCAGATCTTCAGAGTCTTTTAAAGTCATCTCTCATACTCTCTTTTGCCATTATACCCAAACCAAACTGAAATTGTACTTCTTTTCTATAACATCACCCAGAAATACCCCTTCAGTTTAAAATCTTGATACACACCTGTCTGCTGTACTGCTGTCTTTCCGTTCTGGACCTCCTCAGCATGCTACCTTTTCAGGATACTGAAAATATGAAAAGTACCTTTCCTTGTACTAGTATCCCTCAAAATCCTCTAGTGGCATTTTACTCTTCTTAGTTGGGCTCAGTCTTTAGTAGGTGTGTTTCTGAATGCATCATTTTGTGTATCTATTTCTACCTTTTTTCATGCCCATTGAAGAGGCATTTTTATAACTCATACAGAGATCAATTGTAATCATGGTGAGTCTTTAAGAAGTATTTACATTTAGTGAAAACAGCTATAAAATAACAAAAGTCACAATAGTCTATGTTTAAAAGAAACTATCTTTACTTCATTGTTCAATCTGAGAGGTTGTTCTCTAATCACGTTTCCAATTTTTAAATCTGTTTCTGTCCTTATTATTTTCTTATTTATCAATACAAATTTAGTAAAAGACAGAAATAAGAAATAAGAAATCGCATTAGAAGTGAGTTGACTAATTACATGAAATGGGCTTGTGCTTCTTCATTCTTCTGGTTGTCTAATTACCTAATGGTACTAAACTCTAGCTAGATCTAAATATTATGTGAGCTCAGTACTTTAGTAATTAAAAATATTCCAAAGTCATCATAATATTTTAATCACTCTACACATAGTTCATATATTCCCCATTCCTTTTAATAAACTTCAAAATATTTCTGTAAATTTAAATTATGTTAAATCAATATATGGGTATCATGAATCTTCATTCAATACACAAAATATGACTTCCTTATTTTTTTAAAAATTAAAATGACATATTTTACTATATTATATGGATGTTTCTCAACTTATGATGGAGTTATGTCCCAATAAACCCATTACAAGTTGAAAATATTGTAAATTGAAATGCATATAATACATCTAACCTACTGAACATCATAGCTTAGCCTAGTCTACCTTAAATGTGCTCAGAATATTTACATTATCTTACAGTTGGCTAAATCATCTAATACAAAATCTGTTTTATAATAAAGTGTTTGATATCTCATGTATTACATATCACTAGCACAGGATAATATCAACATTCAAAATTTGAAGTACATTCAAATTTCAATGGTTTTGCATCATCATTTTAAAGAAAAATCATAGATTGAACCATCAAAAGTTGAGGATCATTTGTAATCTAATTTGATTAAACATTGGTATGTAGTCATTTTTTTTGGTTTTAGAGAGGCCAAATAATGACTTCTCATCATATAATTTCCCCTTAGTTGTAAGACTAAGAAAGAAAATGGATAAGGGGATTTTGCCGTTAACTCAAAAAGAGACTATGTGATACATACAGTAGACAGTATTTTTAATTTAATGCTTACAAAGTATGAGGCTGAACCCCAAATTACCTATAATGGTCTGCCATAGATTTTTTAAAAAACCCATTACTAAGTAAATACTCTGTGAACATGGTTATAGTTTTAGCTTGCACAACCTCTTGGTGACAGCAAAATAACAAGTTATACAGTGGTATATAAACAACCTCAAATTTAATCTAAAATGTCTTCTTAAGGCTTTAGGAGAAATTATCTAGCTCCAGTATTTTACTATTTGTCTTACAAACAATCTTCTCAATGTCCCAAAGCTATGGTTGCTTCTACTGCCAATATTTTAGTGCCCCAGGGGGTAAAGATTTAACTGTCATCCCTGGTTGTCTTTCCAATCCCTGTTTTTCACCTTTACACACCTGAAACACATAAGTCACTTCTCTCATGACTAATCTCCCTGTAAAAGGAACTAACAGTTACCAAATAAACACAGCTCAAAATCCCAGCATTAACTTTAATAATTCCTATCTTTAACCAAGTTCTATCTCCCTGTAATTTTTCTTAATAATGCCTTTTAATATACTATTTCTCTCTATCCTCATTTCTTCCATTCCTTCATAAGTCAAACTCTGTACTTTTTACACTGGGGTTGATAAATTACTACATTCCTTACCTTGTATCTCCATTCTTGTTTTATCTCCTGATATTTATTTTCCATTTGAAGCTGGTATGACCATTGTTACCCAAATATACTAAACATACAGTCAAGAATTTCTGACTTGCTTGTCTAGTTTTTCTACTTCTGCCATGAAGCCTTCTTGAACGATCTCATTCCTCAGTACTCTGTCTTCTAAAGACAATGGAGTAATTTTTGAAGTGAGGATGATTGAAGGGCGACATGGGGGTAGAAGTCATAATCACATGGATGCATGTTTAATCTTTTCCTAACACAATGACAACAATTATAATGAAAAAGATCCATTGATCAGAACCATAAATAGTATTCTCAAAAACTCTGGGGTGGAAAAAACAAAAGGCCTAGCATTGCCGTCTTATAATATTTATTGCTTATATGATACATCAGTATGTGAACGCGGCACATTACAAGTACCAACATGGTACATTACAAATATGTTTGATATTATACTGTTATAAATAGTTTTTTAGGTATATGTCTTTTCTTTAGCAGATTATAAGCTTACTACAGAATGTAGCTGTTATTTTTAGCTCCGGTTCATTGGTTCACCAAATATTTATTGAGTATCTGTTACATGTCATGCATTATTTTAAGTACTGAGGTTAAAATAATGAAGATAGTAGTGAAAGTCTCTGTTCTCATGAAGTTTACATGCTAGTGGGGAGATACAAATAAAAAAATAAATTCAGAAAACCAACACACATCAAGAAGGGATAAGTGCTCTAAAGAAAGATACATCAGGCTAAAGGAAAGAGGGAATGATGGGAATGCAGAGTGCTACTTTATATGGGTTGGTCAAGAAATCCCTATGTGATAAAGTATCCATTGGGCAGAAATCTGAAGAAAGAAAATATTTATACTACGTGGGTACATGTATTATCTCTTCCTGCATAACATATTACTCTAAAATTCTGTAGCTCAAAGCAACAAACATTTATTATCTCACAGCTTCAGTGGGTCAGGAATTCGAGAGTTGCTAAGCTAGGATGGGTCTGGCCCAGGGCTTCTCATAAGGTCATAAGCAAGCTGTGGGTTGGGACTATGGAATTCTAGAGACAGGAAAGAAGATTTAACAAGAAGGGCATACCTCCTCCTATTTTGGTTAGAAAATTCTAACAATTCTACCTACTATGATTCTAGAGAATAAACATAAATTAAAGTAACATCTATTTGATCTAATTGGACCATATGACCTTTATGCCCATAAAATAGGGCAAAAAGATTATTTCAATCTCTGGTTAAATTTCAAGATGGTTTTATTTGGAATTCAAGTAAGCTCTAGGTTAGGATAGTGGTTAGGAAAGTCAGAACTATTTGATATCTTTAAATGTATGTAATGAAACAGACTATTCTGCAGGTGGATGAGGATGGCCCCAAATTTTAAAGCTATGTGACCCAAGGAAGACATACAACCCTAACATACATTTGTCTGTTAAGCTATCAGTGAACTTAGAATATCGGATAATTTCTTTTCCTAATTTAACTGTGGAAGAAATGGTGGTTTTGACTTTATTTCATGACTATATTTTAATTATCAAACTAAATAGGTGGTGCTTAATGTTATGAAATGCAAATTAGATGTTCTCCATAAATCAAAGTAACCCTAGAATGGGTAGCTTCCTGCAGCTCAAAATTGGTAGCGTTTCTATTTGGAAAATGCTGAAATACAATACATATTCATTTATTAACTTTACAATGAACAGCCTCACCACAGAGAAACTATGTTTTTACAATATGCTGCTGTTATTTTCATTCTTTGAAAACACAGCTACATTGGGTCAATCTTTTAATAAATGGGATGATCTATGGATTATAATTTGTAATTATATTTCCCCAGGTTAGAATTTTAATTCATTTTTGAAGAAACCTTTTAGAAAAAAAGAAAAGGAATTACGTATTCTAGGGAATTGATTCTAAATGTAGACGATATTCATTTTGAATACAGTAATGATTGTCAAGTGATGACAGTTGTAAGGATAGATCTCAAAAAGTTGGTAAGGAGATTCAAAGTTCTACTTAAGTCAGGCAACAATGTTCAGTTTTTAGAAGGATTATAAAATCAAAAATTAATTTTGTCAAAGAACCATACTTGCCAGCACTGCATCGCACATGTTCTACATTAGCATAGGGAGGCTGCAATGGGTAACAGAAGGACAACGTGGTTGGTGAAACTTAGTGCTGCATTTTGCAGAACGGGATTTTTCACTGTGGTCATTACTTCTTATGTAAACACCATGATCTCTTAGAGATTAAAACTTGGTGAAAATATTGGTGAGGTAGACAAAATTTACAAAATAACCCCTCTTTTCATAGAGAGACCATTACTTTTTTGATTTGGGTAGCAATACTAAAGTGTTTGTTATCACTTAATAACCTCAAAAAAGAAAACCTTGAATTCTGAGATGTCTTTTTGCTCTGCTATCACTTCAAATATAAAAGCTACCATCTTCTCTCACCTAAAGTCTCCACTTAAAACTCTCTTCCCATGAAGCTTTTCACATTCTACTGATCTAAAACCTTATGTAGGAGGCACAGCCTTTCCTGCATTTCCATTGCTACTTTCTTAATACGGCCCATTAGCACTTCTCACAGGGACTACTCCAGCCTTCTGGATTATCCCCAGTCCATTCTCTATGTTTCTATCAGAGTGAGCTTTCTAAAAATGTAAAACTGCCCATGGTCATTTCTGCTTACGGTCCTTCTGTGCCCACCTTCAATTTTGGGGCTGGCACTAAACAGCCTCTCCCTTTGTTCCCTGTTCACCTCTCCAGCATCAGCTGCTGTCAGTTCTCCCACAGACCCTTCACTCTCAATGACCTAAGCTATTTGCAATTCGTAAATGCATCAAGTGACCCTTGGCCATGCTCATTTCTTCCTCTCCTCACAAATTCAGCTCTAGCACCACATTTTCTAGCTCCTATGATTGCACTTACCATACATCATTGTTACCAGTCATTCATTTAGGAGTCTACCACTCACATGGGTGCACATACTATTCGCCTTAAGACTTCTATTTCAAGTATGCAGCTCAGCTCCTGGCAAATATAGAATGCTATTAAATCAACAAATTTATAGAAACCATTGCCGATTTCAGCTTTCCTAATAAAACTAACTCTGTATAACAAGATTTCCTAGTTGCTATGACAGACGATTGTAGAACTGGAGTTTGTTTGATATTAGGAAGACCAAGCAGAAAGAATACATATTTCCACTGGAGGTAGGATGAATAGATGGTGAAATGCAAAATGGTAGAGGCTAGTAATGCTATAATTAGGGAAGGACAGAACTCAGTATTTAGGTTCTATGATAGCCAGTAAGCTAACTCCTGGATGCTCTCAGAAGATTTAGTTGGGTAATATGTAATTCTGGTTTATTTGGGAAGGCAACAGGGGTGGCAGGGGGAAGGGTCACAGAGTAGAATAGCATCGAACATTAGCAGAGAAGAGATTTTGATAGACTGACATAAACAAAGAAAAAATTGACTGGAAAGTAAAATTGCTTCAAGTACATTTGAAGTGAGTGATGGGAATACAATCAAAGATTTGAGATACCAGACCATAAATTCAAGGTAGGAAAACTGATTACATCAAATTGAATCCTCATTTTTAAAAAATTAAGGCACTAGATTAGATAAGCCTCATGATAAGGTTACAGTTGCTGGTAGGGAGACCGAAAGTAGGAATATGGTCAGAGGAAAGGAAGACAGCACTACCTGACTGAAGGATTCAGAGGGTAAAGGAGGCAGGGCTCATCTGAAGTCAGATTACTTGACTAGACGTGTCTGGTCCCATCACCTGGCACCCACCTGTGGGTGAACTGGGCAAGTCATTACAAAAACTAAAGATGGACTCGGTGGGATTAGCCTGTCAGTTAGAAAGCAGATTTTATCTTCCTGGTGGTAACATTCACTTCAAAAAAATCTGTTATTTGTTTATATTATTATTAAATTACTTCTTCTTGTAATATTCCAGGATTGAAATTTATTTTTCTGAGCTCTAATCTCCAACAATATATAATTTGAAGTTCTCAGTCACTGGCTCAATTCCAGAAAATTTCAAAAATCTTGCCAACAAATACAAAGAGGAGTGTTTCTAATTGGTCATTAGAAATTATATAAAGGTAATAAAGTAAAAGACTTTAAATTTACAAACATGTATCAATAACATATTAAGTTAACAAAATTCTTGAACATCAGCTATGAGCAAAGGATTTACAAGGCTGCAGCCACGTCTGATAGTCTATGACAAACCTGGGCAAAGATTCTGTGTTTTGTTGTGGTCATTTTATTTTTGATTTACAATACCTGGCACAGTGACTGGCATAATAAATGATCATGAATGTTTGTGAAAAAAATTGATTAAATGAATAAATAGTTAATGTAAGTTACATTATATAGTACAGTTATGCAAAAATAATAAAAAATATGCTGTGTTTGCAACTTACGCAAAATAAAGTTGAATTCACCCAAATATCTAACTTTTAAAAGATAAATGCAAATAGCTGGTAGCTGATTTAAGCACCAGTAACAGAACTGAACACCTAAAAAGTAAATTTTGTCCCAGGTAAGAACATGTGAATGACTCTGATTACTTGTCAATAGAAAAAGATAAGTGCAGGCATTTTCTCTTTCTACTTTGGATCAGCAATCAGATTCACTCACAGATCACTGATTCATGAACAGCACTATATACTTACTTTGAATTTTCAAGTAGCCAGTGTTTCATAAGTGTTTATATTATAAGTACCCCTCAGCCATCTCTTTTCTCTGGTATAGTGTTCTCATGATTTTTAGCCAGACAAGACTCAAGAGTTTCCTTTATGACTTGTATTATTTTATCAATACATTCTTTTAAATTAAGAAAAAATATTTCTTCATTTCCAGTGATATAGGATTGTTTTTGGTTATTTGAATGGCTAATATGTGCTCATGAAGTCAAATGTATACCTTTTACACAAAGAACAAAGATTAGTTTTATTTTCAACTGAATGTGTAAATGACTTGATATAAACCAAGTATGAAGTGCCTACATGGATTTCTGTGCCTTTATTTATTTCTCATTAGAAGTTTGATAATGAAATGTCCACAAAATCACATGTTTCAAATGGAAACTTGTTTAAGTTTTGGATATTCATCTAATTACAAATGTGCAGAAATTAAAATGGTTGAAACAATTTGACTCAGTTCCTAAAAACCACATGGCTCACAATTTTCTGAAAGATGGGGATGTTAGATAATATGAGACTTTACTGTTGAAGATAAAGAAAATGGCAAACTGAACATTCAGTTTACTATGGAATGCTTGATAAGGAACAATTCAGGAATTAAAAGGTCCCATAGGCTTCTTGTGTTATAACTATTTTGCTTTTATTTCCTCAAAGCTTCTTATTTTTCAATCATTCATATGAAATTATTCATAACTGATTTACTGCATTTTACAGGAGTTATTTTCTCATTCTATTTCTGACAAATATCTTCAAAGCTCTTACAACACAGATACCAAGAGAGGAAGTGAAATGAAATGGGACTAGACGGGGGGAAAAGGGCAATGCTCTTAAGTCAAACTGCACAGAGAGGTGAATGGTTCAGTGCATGAATATCTCAAAAATGCCCTTAGAATTTTGCTCTTAACTACAGGTCTGTCAGCAGGCTTTGTCCAAATGAAAAACTAACAAACCAAAGCAAACCAAACTAAACTAAACAAAAATAAAACTTTCCTGACAGAAATTCTCCAATGAATGTCTCTTAGAAATGAGCCACTTTATTAGCTGCTAAGTAACCTTGAGAAAATATTTCTCCCCTGATTCCTTTTCTTTAACTCTTATAGAAAAGAAAATCCTTCCCCTGCCCGCCCAGTTTCTTATATCTCAGTTTCAGTTACCTGTGTTTCAATTACCTACAGTCAAACTCGTCCAAAAATAGGTAAGTACAATAAGATATTTTGAGAGAGAGAGAACACAATCACCTTTTATTATATAGTTGTTTTTATTATTAGTTATTGGTTGTTGTGAATCTCTTACTGTGTCGAATTTATAAATTAAATTTTATCACAGGTGTGCACATATAGAAGAAAACATAGTACAGTCTGTATAGGGTTTGTTATTTTCTCTGGTTTTAGGCATACTTGGGCGTCTTGGGATGTATATACCTGTGGATAATGCAGAACTATTGCAGTTTTCTCCTCTTACCTGATAGGAGCACCTTTGGCTTGTGCTGGTCTCAACAATACAGTTATTGTGGTGGCAGTTTCATTGAGAGAGGCATCAACTCCTTCATAGTCAGGTAAAGTTGGAGCTGATGAGTGATGAATGAGACAAAAAAAGGTTCAATTAATTTATAGTAATATATTATAGGTCAGAATGAAGAGATGATCTTAAGTTAGGAAAAAAAAATTCACCTAATTATCTATAACGTATCTTGTTTTATAGCGTAACATCTCCAAATGAATTTCAACTCTGGGAACTTAAAACATCAAAAGCTAGAAAATCAAGATTTGTTGTGGAAATTTAAATAATAATCTGGCAATTTATGACACACATTCCAAATATTTTGTGAAGATGCTCTCCTTTTAGTTTCCTGAGACCTTCAAGTGAGTAATGATGGGAGGAAGGGAAGGTAGTAACCGAGAAGATTCCGCAGCAGTGATTATGGAGTCACATAATGAAGATCAGGAGCTATGAACAGCAGGAGCTGAGGTCAAGGGCTGCCTGGTGAAACAGTGTCATTTATGATCTTACAGCCTAGAAAGACCCAGTATTCTTATCCTAATGTTTTTCACAACTCTGATCACAAGAGAAACATATCAAGAAGTGTGGTGAATGAGAATGGAAATCTTAGTTTTTGTTCATCAGGGATATTAGGTGCCAGATTCTTGAAAATAATAAATTTATAAATTTTTACAATATTTGATAATGCTTAATTGGGGACTGGGATCTTGAGGGGGAGAGTTACTTCAAATAGCTTTGGATGACTTCCATGTAGAAAGCTGTTTAAGAAGTATATACTCAATGAAATGTGTGCATTATCTCTATCCATTTGTTGAACATTTACTGAATATATACTATGTGCCAAGTTTTATGAGAAATGCTATGAATATAAAGACAAAGCATATCTCTGATATTTATAGAATTAAAAGTAGGAATTCACATTTTATGAAAAGAGTCTTAAAACCAAAAAATTATAGCAAAATGTTAGGGGACAAAAGTGGAAGACCATTTGCCAAAACAGTGGTTCTCAAACTTGTATGATCAGAAGCACCTGGAGGGCTTGCTAACACAGAGATTATAGCCCCTCTCTCCTAGAGTTTCTGATTCAGTATTTCTGGGGAGGGACCTGGCAATGTTTATTTATAGACACTTCTCAGGTGATGTTGATGATGATGGTCTGGGGTAGGGGTCACACTTTTACATTAGTATTGGCAGTGGAATGATGAAACCAGAGGGCTCAGGGTGTCTAATGATGTTTAAGCCAAATATTAAAAAGAAGGGTAAAAACTCATCAGGAAGAGAAAGGATGAACTAAAATTCTGAGAGAGGAAACAGAATATCTGAAGATAACAAAATGTGAAAGGGCATGGTATGTTTAAATAGCTATAAGCTGTTGGCTGTGCTGGGAACTTTGGGTTCATGGGGAGAAGTGGAGGATGGGAGGAGTCATGCAAAGAAGGACCCTGAATGCCAACACCGAGTGGATCATTAGACTTCATCCCGCTGATTATAAGATACAAGACTGTGAAAATATTTAAGAAGGAAATATCTGTGGATTAAAGATAGATGTAGAAATACAGTGAAGATGGATAAGTCTGAAGGTAGGGATACCACTTAGAAAGATATTTCAATAATCTGTTTAAAATACTGTCCAGATGGAAGAAAAGGAGCAGTGACATTAGAAAGAGATTATTGTCTGACAGTTTTTTTAGGAAGCAAACCCAACAAATATTAATATAATACATGCACAATATGTAGTATGTATGTGTGTATATATGTGTATGTGAATGTATGTGTGTATATCAATAATTCCCCCAACCACTATGCCTTCAATAACTCGATTTCACTGTCATTTAAATTATTTCTTTTTAAATACTGAGCAATGTAATTACTGGACTCAGGGAATAAATTTAACAATAAATTATCTGAAAAGTTCAAGTAATGCTGAGAATCACACTAACCATAAATTTTATTAATCTTAATGTGATTACTAATTGTTCTCAACATAACGTGATTGCAACCAAGTTTTTAAAGTACAATCAAGTACTCATTGCACTTAGGTTAATACATGTGAAACTGAAGTTGAATAATTAAATGAAAAAAACCAGATGGATGTTCTGGTCCTTTTTATAAACTTTATGTTCAACACAAACACAGTATCTGAGCCTTGAGAGACATACATACTCACACACAAACACATTTATGGTTCTCAAAAATTTACATTTGTTTTCAGTTTTGTAAGTTTATGTAAATTTTGTAGCTGTCTCTCTTGAAAAATCTTACTCAATTATAGCACTACTGCTAATTCCAGAGGGTAGAAAACCTATCTCAGTACATTGTAACATCACCAAGTCCTATTTTCTGGTAAAGTGATTCAATTCACATTTTAAATTCATGATTTGTAATGTTCTCAGGAAAGAAAATTGCAATTTTAAAACATTATTATTTTATAATATAATGGATGATATTTTAAATGTTTTTTATTGGAATATTAAGATAAACAAAATGTTCTTCCAAGGAATTATAACTCATAATGGAATAGCTAATTTTATTCATGGTATAAATTTGTAAAGTTTGTATTATATTCAACACATCTGCAAATAACATTTCAGACTCAAAATAATTTGGAAAGTATATGTCTTCCTTTTGCTGCAAATGGTATAGATTCAAAAAATTAAAGACATATTTTATGGGTATTAATGATGTATCATTAATATTTGCCATGTAGAACTATAATAAAATGAACATAAATGAACAAAAGAATTTACAAAGTCAAAATTTGTGCTTTTCTACATTGTGTGGCTGACCTTTAAATAATTTATTTTCAAATTTAACTCTTCAGTTACATATACAATATGTATTTATTTTAGTAATCTTAAATAAGAAAAAACATTATGTAAGCTTTAGCAGATTTAGGCCATATTACAAAGCTAATTCCTTGCAAGAATTTAATCAGGTTTAACTGATGATAGCACTGAAGGAGAAATAAGCTCTGTAAACAATTTAGTCAAATACAAACCATGCAACTGTGAATACAATAGAATGTAAAGTTTAATTTATCAACCTAAAATTCTCCTGTATGTTCCCATTCTGAAACTTACATGTATTTATGTAAGATTTTTAAGTGTGAAAGAAAAGCCCATGTTTGTTTAAAATTATCATAGTGTCAGGGAAAATGAAACAGAAACAAGGTATATATAGTACTATAATACTAGAGAAAGGATCTTCTACCATTTTTTTGACAACATTCATTTAGAGTAAAGGTCTGACACCATAATAATTATCAACTCCTCAAAAGTATCATAAGATCTATTAGGATTTATAATGAATTTTAAAAGATTTTAATACAGATTTAGCATAAATTTTTTAAGACCACTGTCAATCAAAAGTGACTATTTCAGATGCATTTTGGTTTGGACATATAATTCATATTCAAATAATTCTTTCCAGTGCTTTCAATTATGCATAACTATATTAAAGGTTCGACAAGCAAGATGAACTATACTTGGTTTATATGTGATTCTCCAGGATGTGCCATTATAAACCAATGCCATAATCAATCCTATTTGTAATTTATTAATTTGCATACCTGAGATATTGGTGGTGACATTGATGGCTGTGGCTGGTCCAAAGCCTTTGACTGTGCTGGCTCTTATGAAAAACTGGTACGTGGTTCCAGGGTGGAGATGCATAAAGACATGATGTGTACTGTTCCATAAATTTGATACAGTCTGGGGAGGTCCAGCCACTGGAACTGCAGGATCAAACGATCTTATACTGCTATAGCTGATCTGTTTTAAGAAATACATTTATTACCGATCTGGTATCCATCATAAGAAATTGTAAATAAACTCTTTATAAATAAGGCAGTATGCAAGGGGATCCATGTGGAGTCAATGGTAATTTTTTCTTTTCCTTCTCATGTTGATTTTGTTATTTCTGTCATGCTGAAGTTCTATCTACGTATCAATCAATCGTCTACCTATCTACAGATATACCTGGAGTTATATCTGATCAAACCAATATACACTTATTTTCTTCCACCAAAAAAAACACAATAAATTATGCATACATAAAAAATTTTATAGCTATATACTTTAATGTATATGAAACACAGAAAGTGTTCAACAAATTTTATATATTATTATTATTATTTATTTTTTATTTTTTTTTGAGACGGAGTCTCACTCTGTCACCCAGCTGGGAGTGCAGTGGCTGGATCTCAGCTCACTGCAAAGCTCCACTCCCGGTTTACGCCATTCTCCTGCCTCAGCCTCCCGTAGTAGCTGGGACTACAGGTGCCTGCCCACCTCCCCCGGCTAGTTTTTTTTTTGTATTTTCTTAGTAGAGACGGGGTTTCACCATTGTTAGCCAGGATGGTCTCGATCTCCTGACCTCTGTGTGATCCGCCGTCTCGGCCTCCCAAGTGCTGAGATTACAGGCTTGAGCCACCGCGGCCGGCCTTATTATTAACATATTCTATACTTTGTTCAAGTTATATAACAAATTTCATGTAAATAGTACTCAAATATGCAAACACAGTTGGAAAATATAACATTGCACTAGTGATTCTTATTTCCATAATTCACTCTGTAGCCATTAGAAATGTAAGCATTTATGCTGTAATCAACGCTATGTAGGAACAGAACTACACATTTGTGTAATCTAAATGATTCTTTCATTTCTTCTTTTTTAGTTTCTCATATTTGAAAAGATAATGATTTATATTCAAAGCTGGAATGAAGCTCTGGAAAAGTCAGCTTTAATATCTGTTTTGCTTTTTGGATATTATTCCTTACTCTGAAACAACTGAAATTCAATGACTTCTCCTAAATCACAGTATGATAGGAGTTTCTTAATTTTATAAAAGGAAAATGAGGGTTTTAAATATGTGATTATTTATTACTATAACCATCATATCTGATAATGACTATCCTGCTTCCCTAAATCAAAAAAACAGCAACAAAAACATGCATTTTTTAAGAATTTGAAAATTCTAGATGCCATACAAAATACTTATTTATTTTGATGCTTAATTTTGGAATCAAAGAATTTGTAAATTAAAACAAAGGAGAATAATGATTTTAATCCCCTAATCCTCATTTACGTCTTTTCCATATTTCCCTCTAACTTTTCCTTTCTTTCTCGAAACCTTTTATTCCTTCAATTCATATTTCAATTAACTTCCTTGTTCTCCCAGTACCTCATATTGAGTGATGATTCCATTTGGATCCAAGGGTTCTTTCCAGTTCAAGAAGATCTTATTTTCAAAGGATGTTCCTTGAAGAGATTTTACTGGTACGGGACCAGGCACTACAAAACACATGAATTTTTTGTTATGAAAATGCTTATATGAGAAACAGAAAAAGTAAATCAGATAAGCTAGATAAACAGGATTAAAATAAATATAAAGAAAATAAATTACAATGTGTCCTTAGAAACAAAATAAACTATATGACTAGTTCTCTGATTTTACTTTGATATATGGGAATTTAAAGAAAATCTATAAGGTTCTGATGCAGAAAATGTAGAAATGCAAAGTTATTTTTATTCAAAAGAATATTCTGTCACCTTAGAGAGCTGCATAAATTATGTAGTCTAGTTTTCTCTGTTGTATACCTCTAATGACATGAAGATCTTATTTGTAATTTGTTTCAAGAATAGAGCTGTATTTCCCTGAAAGATTTTTTTGAAGATTATGTGAATGCCCCAAAGAATCTCCATAAACAAAGTTAATAAAATAAAAAACTACAATAAAATTAACACTCTTTGGTCTGGAAAGCCGAATCACACAGCAATGAATTGAAATGTCCATTAATAGCCAACCTTACTTTTATAGCTATACGTATTAATGTTCTGCAATTTTAAAAAGGCAGTATTATTACCATATTTAAAGAGTTATTACAGATTGATAGGTTCAAACATCACTGCTTTAGGCTTTTAAAGGAAATTCACTTTTTCAAATCTAAGAATTAACTAGTTTATAATGTCAGACTTGTTTAGAACTCAACAATCTGCACAACTACTTTTGAAGTGTCCCCAGCTATGACCATATTTGCAGAACCTTCGCTTCAGTCCTTACTTTCAAATGTCATATAACTGGCCATACCCAATGGCAACACTGAATGATGCACCAGCATCTATTGACAAAATACCAGATAAAAAATTCTTTGTTATCATGTTTTTTTCTTTTATATATTTTATTTAAATACTTAGCTGCTATTTATTTACATGAATATCCCCTTTCTAGTTCTGATGTTTTAAAATATATACTATCTATCCTACTTGGTTCAAAATGTGTTTCTTTTTGAAAATGTCAACTGAATATTGGGCAAGCAAAGCATACTTTTTAATTAATATTTTCCCTTAATCTAACGTTTCAGTGAACTTCACACATGACATTATCTAGAAATGTAGTTTCAAAGTATATAGCAATTTTGTGAGGATTGAAATAAATTAAAAATCACTGGATCAAGGGAAATACATTGCATTGTGGCTAGGAGCATCAAGAAATTCCGAATGATATATCATGAGAGCAGGATTTATTTCAATCTACAAGGAGACTATGAATGATATTATGACCTCTGAGACAGGCAACATAATTTGATACATTGAGGAAAGGAACCCACAGTAAACAGAAAAGATGCCAGCACTAAACTTCAGAGGGTATGTTCAAGCCATTGTCAGCTGAAGACTCAGAAGTTAACAGAAGGTGGCATCCGTTCCCTCCCTGTTCCACAGTATCAGCAAGGCTGTGCTGCTGATCCAGGCACAGAGGGTCAGTGAGAGCACCTCTACACATCTGTGGCTACTGCTAAGGCTGCCATGGGTACTGGTTTGTCTTGCAGGAGTACCTGTTGTTTCCATTATATGCAAATGACATACACTTATGATTATATTGAAGGAAAATGTATTTCTTCATCCTTACATATCTCTCACAGAAGGTGGCTAATGGCGGGGAAAAGGAGTAAAATATCCAATTAATGAGTAAATGTTGATTTGATGGCATTGTAATTATAATAACTGCCTATGTTTACCTAACACAATTTAGCCTACAAATACTATAAAATGGCATGGATTTATTTTACTGAACAATGTTCAATAATAGGGATGGTTTAAAATATCTGTATAAGTCTGCATTGAAAAAGGGGTAGAATTGGAAAGTATCTTCCCTAGAAGTTTTGTATTTCTATGCTCTTACACTTTTTCTGTTTTGACAATAGAATTCACTACAAGTACCTACAGGTTGCATTTGTAAGAGAAGTTTGTGGGAAAGTTGTGGACAAGAGAGTGTCATACTACTTGTTGTGTACTTGGATGAACATAGTAGATGAGAGAAGGAACTACACTTAGATGAACTAAAAAACACACATAAACAGGTGAGGTGAGGTGTGAGCACAAACAAATTAGATTCAGTAACTTTCTACATTTGAAGGAAGACCATGTATACAATTATAGACAGAAAACGTCTGTCTGTAGCTATGATTTGTGTAAATAGTATATGAAGTTACTAAAACCATTACCATGGCAGTCTGATTGCAGGGAGTGTCACTTCACATTTCCACATCAACAACTTTTAATGGAAACAGAACGCTCAGAACGCTGACTTTCGTTTCCCTGCCTGAGAGATTTATGACAGCTGTTTCAGCTACGTTTTTTGGAAGTCTTTTATAATATAACTCTCAAAATGGAAAAGAGAGGGGGAAATAAAATATGGGTGGGGCAAGATTATATTAGATAAGCATTATAGCCTTTAACATGTAATAAATGTACATTTAAAAATAGCTTTGTAGTCTCAAAAAAATGTCCCCAAACCAGGTCTTTCTGCTGAGCTAACTTCATAACATTGATTTTATGAATGCTGGAATAAAAAATGAAAACAAAACTCGTACAGAAAATTCTGTTCATGCATTAAAAAATGTATGCAATAAATTAAACATAAATTCTACCCTAGGGTTCTGGTGGGAAATGGTTCTAGTTTTGCTCTCATGATTTATGGATGTCCCCAGAATTCTTTTTATAAAATTATGCCCTTTTATTAGTTGGTTGATAATTTATTCTATTTCTATGTCTATAGGGCAGCAATAATTTAGTAACACTGACTTAATCAGATCATCATAATCCATCTATCTTTGCAACAACAGATTATGATTTAGGTTTTCTTTCCCTGCTCAGGAACATTAAGACACGTCAAGTATTCTATGTAGGAAGTGAAGCTCACGCGCTGATTTGAAGATGGAGTTACTTGCAAATACTTCATGGAAGAGTTTACATATCAATAATTAAATATGACATATAAAACAAAAAGAAAAAATTATGCTCATAGTAGAAGGGACTAGTTTGTGACAATACTATGAAATAATAATATGAAACTTAGTATCATTAAAACTGGTAAAAAATTCTTCAAATCAGAGATTAAAATAAAACTAGGATTGAAAATGATATTAGAATTCAAAATATTTTGAAAAATAGTTAATGCCATTGTATTTTTACAAAACTATTTTAGATAAAATAAATAGTACAGTCATGAGTTTGATCAATGTAGGGCATAATTTAAAATTCCAAAGCAACTCATTCCTTGATTATTAGTCTAGTCATATGCATACTGAAAATGCATTTAAAATTTAATGCAATATGAAAAAGATTACATAAGCCTGGCTGCATTCTTTTGTTTGTGGGAAAGAAGGGCAAACTAACAAACCATATCAAAAAATACCATCAAAATGAATTGTATTACTAGAGAGTGACTGGCTAAAGCAGCACAAAACTATGTAACTGAGTGTACCATTACCAATTAGGACATGATTTTTTTTTAAGGGTAGGCAATAAAACATGTGAACATACTTTAATAACTGAAAACATGGACTACAAAGTGCCTAGTGTGACAGAGACCTTGTAACATTTATCCCATTTTAAAAGAAAAGATAGAGATTTTTTGGAGCTTTTGAATCTGTACTTATACTTCTCATTTTTATCATGTGTCCATGAAACAATTACCCCTAATCATTCTTTCTTGCATAAATACGCATTGAGTTGTGTGCGTGTGGCAGGGGTAAGATACAAGGATGTTTGTGTGTTTATAAATTAGGAAAGGGGTGTTGTTTAAATGTTGTTGCTGCTTCAATTAGGTGCCAGTTCAAACATGATATCTAAAGTAATTATGTTTGGTTATCTCAAATATGACAAAAGTACATTCATCATAAGTAAGTCTTAGGTTTATTCTCAGAAATTTTAGGACCATGAGTAACTCCATGTATAGTTTCCGAACTATATTGTTTCCTTCAAATTTTGAGCTAAATGTCGTTAAAGGGCTCTCACTTCTCTTATTGCAACAAAAACAGCAAGGCAAATGAAATGATGGTCATTCCCACTTTCAGAGTGGGAGAGTTTGAAATTATAAGTATTTGTAGAAACTATAGCATAATAACCTATTTTATGGCAAGCTAAAAAGACACACCTGATCTAAAATTCAGAACTTGAGGGAACTTGGGAATACGTGGTTAAAAAATACATCCTGTTTTATGAAACCCAAATAAAAATGTAGTCCAGCCGGACACGGTGGCTCACGCCTGTAATCCCAGCACTTTGGGAGACCGAGGCGGGTAGATCTCTTGAGGTCAGGAGTTCAAGACCAGCCTGGCCAAGATGGTGAAACCCCATCTCTACTAAAAATACAAAAGTTAACTGGGCATGGTGGCGGGTGCCTGTAATCCCAGCTACTTTGGAGGCTGAAGCTGGAGAATTGCTTGAACCTGGGAGGTGGAGACTGCAGTGAGCCTAGTCAAGTCACTGCACTCCAGCCTGGGGGACAGAGCGAGACTGTCTCCCAAAAACAAATAAACAACAACAAATATATATATATATCCCTACTGTCAAGCTATTTAAGGAGAAGTTTAGAGTTTAGAAGGGGGTGGAACCTCACATATCACTTAAAGCCCTTCATTTAAAGATGAGAACCGACTCCTAATTTAGCTTTGCCTTAGTTTACCATATGGCACACTTTTATTTCTATATGGCTTAATTCTTAAAAGGAAATTTTGAAAGGAAATATCTTACATCTAAAGAGTGACTTATTGTTATTATTAGATTATCATTTGCAGAATTTTATATGTTTTTGCTCAATTAGGAAATATATTCTCATTCAAATTATAATATACTGTAGTGCTATAACAGGTATGTGAACATTGAAATACTAATATAAATATTTGTTCATATTATTTATTAAGAAGTAACACACAGAAATTAGACAAAGTACAGTTTAGTTACTTGGATGGCAACAAGATATATAAAGAACAGCTTGCTAATGTCTAATAAAGGCCATTATATTAGACTTACAGATATGAACTGTTGCTTTCTTTTATATTTATATTCACATAAAACCATCTAAAATGAATAGAAATGGTAAACAGTATAAACAGTGTTTTCTTTCTCTTTTTTTCTTTGAGATGGAATTTTGCTCTTGTTGCCCAGGCTGGAGTGCAATGGCACAATCTCAGCTCTCTGCAACCTCTGCCCCCGGGTTCAAGTGATTCTCCTGCCTTGGCCTCCTGAGTAGCTGGGATTGCAGGCACCCACCACCACACCTAGGTAATTTTTGTATTTTTAGTAGAGATGAGGTTCCTTCACGTTGGCCAGGCTGGCCTTGAACTCTTGACCTCAGGTGATTCACCTGCCTCGGCCTCCCAAAGTGCTTGGATTACAGGCGTGAGCCACTATGCCCAGCCCAACAGTGTTGTTTTCAAATATGAGAAAATAAAACAGCTACTATTGGTTTATAAAATACAAAACCTTAAGTTTTTTATCAAGTGCATTTTACCAATAGGCAATTGATATAGTGCCATGGATAGTAAAATTATTTTGAACATTTGATTTAAAAAACCCCTTCATTTAGGTTTTAGTGTAGTTGCTACTTCTGTATAAGAAGAGAGGACAACAGAAGTACATTTCATTGAGTATTTGGATGCTTGTCTGAAGAATATTAGGTTTTGTAAAAGGCAATTGTTTTCCACAGTTGACCTCATTAATAACATTTACATGATTTCAGAAACCAATTCAGTATTGGGCAATCTTAAGTAAATCGTAAGCAATCACATTATTCTTGTTAGAGAATTCCCCCTTTTAAACAGCAAAGTATGCGCATACCATCTTCATCAGTTTGAATAATTGTCTCTTCACTCTCCTTCCTTCCCTCTGGATTGGTTAGGATCATCTTGAGGCTGACATTTGTATAAGGTGGCAGATGGTTCACAACATGCTGAGGGGCTTTGGGGTCCATGTCCAAACAGTCTGCCTTGCTCTCGTTGTGACCACGGAAGTAATGGTAGCAGATAGTGACATTAAAAGTGTGGCAGCGCGTAATGTTGTAACCCAAGGATTCCCAGTCCACAGCAATCCGTCTTGCCTGTATTTCAGCAATCTTTAATGTCTTTGGGGTTCGCATAGGTTCTGAAAAATAAATCAAAGTTGCAGACAGCTGTCAATTATATCATGAATAATCTTGGAAAAGTAAAACACCAAGTATAACATAGCATATGCAAATCTAGAAAATGTGGAAGTCGTGTTTGATTTTCATTTGCTTTATTTACTCATGATCCTATTCTTGAAGATTTCAATCAGGGATTAAGATTTAACAACAGGAAAAGAAAAGCAATATAAAATGTCAACAACCCACAGTACTCAGGAACTTGGCAGAAAAATAAAAACCTGAAAATGTAGCCACCATGCCTTTATAGTTATTTCTGTTGTTACTACCCAATTCTCTGCCTTTCTTTTGTCTTTATTGAGCAAGTGAATTAGCTAATATATCAAAATGGATAAGAGTCAACACATTCTACTTTGTGATTTATCATGTCACTAAGCTATGCTGTATACTAATTATTCTAATTGTAGCAATAATATACTACCATTTACAAGAAATGACACACATATTAATTAACATTAATTATTTCCATAGTGATGTTATTCATCAAAGCAAAAAACAATGGAGAAAAATTACAAGAACATATGTAGATATTCACATTGTCTTCTTTCCTTATTGATCTCTTTCTTTTTCTAGAAAATATTCAGGTCTGACAATGCATTCACTGTCACCCAAACCAAACTGGGAGGTGAATTTTCCATTCAGCTGGAAAATACTGGCAGAACTGAACACTCCAAAGACTAGAATCCATCCCTCACTGCTTCCCAAGTGTATTCTTTCCTCATTCAAGACTAACTTTAATCATCTAGCTTAATGAACATAATTACCCTATGAAAGTCATGGCCATGGCAACATATACACAGTAAAGAAACTAATGCACAACAAAGACTTTAATTCACTGATTTAACAAAAGGAAAAAAGTCAAGGCATTTCCGATGCCTCTCTTAACTCATTAAAGATAGTCAAATTCTTGCTAAATGGAAATCAGTAGGGAAAATAACACAAAAAAAGTCTGACTTGGGGCTTTTATAAATTTTGTTTTGCTATTAAAATCACAGTTCCGTAAAAATATTCAGCATGCTACACAGATGGCAAGCCCAAACTGGGATTCTAGTTCAATGTATTTAATGTGCAATCCGAAATGAACTCTGGTGGCCATTTAATTTAAAATCGTAGATTAAAAAAATCTACATATATGCAAATTAATCTTCAGTAGAATCTAATGCTTAGGTTTTAAATGTTATTTGCCAGTCTTATGACTATTCACAGTATCCAGCCTCCCAACTTTACCACTTTCATTTCAGACGTTACCTGAAGTCCACAGCCTGGAAGAAAGACGTGGCTTTCTAATTATTTTAAAAATCTTTTTATATGTTTAGCTGTATGCTAAGATTTTCCCCACATGACACAAGAGTAAAGTGATGATACTTTCAATTTAGTCTAGTTAGACTGAAAACACAGTCTTTGCTATGACTGCCCACCAGCTAACCAGGCAATGAGAACTAGGATCACCCTAAAAATTCCCAGGTAAGCTGCGATCTTGCTCCTCCTAGGTAGCAACTAGATACTATTTAGTAGCTATGGCCAGATTCAGCCATACCTTGCTCTAAAATTATACAGAATGAGAAAGTAAGATTTCCCATGAAAATACCCAGAGTATATGAACAAACAATGCCTATACAGCAATGAGAGAAAACACCACAAATATTTAATCCCCTAGTTTTTTAAATTTTTTATTTTTTTAGATCTAGCACTTATACACTTGTTTTAACACACCCCTCATTTTAAATCTGACATTTTCCCCTTTTATATATTTCTCTGTTTCTAAGTCATCACACTCTCTTGTCAGTTCTTTTTATTTTGTCTATTTAGTCTGCACTTACTCTGCATTTTAATATCATTTTGAAAGCATACCTAGACATCTTTCACACTGTAAAGAAGACAGAGTAGCTCTGCATCCTCAATTCTCACATATCTAAGAGTGGGCAAATGATTTATTTATTGTGTGTTATGCAGAAAATGCATAGGATTTACTTTAAGTGAGAATTTTATTTTAGTGTCTTTAAATGCTGCTTACTTTGGCACTCATTTTATTAAAAACTCATTTAAAATCGAGATAGAGTAGCTTTATTAGTCCTACACAATGTATATAAAGTACAATCATAATTTCAGTGACCAATACTTTATTAACTGACATAGAAAAACAAAGAGTTGTGGAAAGAAATAGCTTTCTAAGAATTGACAAAGTCAATATGTTATTTGAAATTGACATTTTTTTCCACAGTTTGAATGTATGCTTTAAAGGGCCCTGTTGTTGATGAAATAGTGACTTAGACATAATTCTGCACTCACTTTAGGATAGTTTTCAGAAACATATACACAACCAAAGTAAACACACACACACACAGACTGAAAATCAAAACTTGATTGTTTTGAGCTGTGTGGAATTAATAACACAGAGGGAGTTATTGAATAACTGTATTTTTTTCTTAATTGGCATGCACCTTAAATTTTTTCAGTTTTTATTGTGTTGGGAACTTCTCAGGGTTGTGTGTATATAGACACACATATAAATATACACATATGCAATACATACATGTGTATCTTTATGTGTGTGTATACACATACATATGAAAGGTGTATACCACACAAACTTCTCTGAATACTATTCACTTAGACATAGGCTGATAACTATATGCCTATGCATTTTTATATTAGAATATTTATAAACAGCAGGGACTTGAGATGGTTCTACTACTATAAAATCCATTCAAAGAAATTTTTCTCAAAGAATCCAACAATAAAATTGCCTAAATTATTGACCTTAATCCATTATTTCTCATGCTTAACTAACAACTGCATTGTATTTCTGAGGTGTAAATACATAAATAAAAATTTAACATTTAAAATCAAAATAACTTCTTGAATTGCCATAGAATAACTGAAAGCAAAAATATATTGTTTGGAAACCACTGATATTTATGAGCTGGCCATAAGGGCTACTATAAGTATTAAATAACTTCAAGATACGACCTAGCAGGGTCAGTCACTCATAGAGGTACTATAGTAAATCGTATTTATAACAAATAAAAAACCATAATGGTGGTGAAACAATGGAGAACACAGTCATGAATTCATTATCTGTCCATTGTTTTGGAATATGCTACATGTTCTTCCTCCTCTTCAATTTTTTGACTTTCTTTTTTCAAATCTTTATTGGGTACTCCATATATTATAATTTTATATATTTCCTTTTTTTAAATTAATTAATTATTATTATTCCTTTTTTTTTTTTTTTCATTTCTAGTAAAAAGAAAGAACTGGAAAAGGCTGTAGGGCAAAATTTTATCTAAAACTTGGAAAGAAACAAAGCAATGCTGGGCGTGGTGGCCCACACCTGTAATGCTAGCACTTTGGGAGGCCGAGGTGGGCAGATGGCCTGAGCTCAGGAGTTCGAGACCACCCTGAGCAACATGGTGAAACTTTGTTTCTACTAAAAATACAAAAAATTAGCCAGGTATGGTGGTGCATGCCTGTAGTCCTGGTTACTTGGGAGGTGGGGGCAGAAGAATCACTTGAACCCTGGGGGCAGAGTTTGCAGTGAGCCAAGATCGCACCACTGCACTCCAGCCTGGGTGACAGAGCAAGAGACTCCTTCTCAAAAAAAAAAAAAAAGAAAGGAAAAAGAGAAAGAAAAAAGAAACACAGTAATAGAGTGATCTTCATGCAATTTTAGATCAAGTCATCCGTCTATAATGAAACATAAAAAGACTTTATTACTATATACAGTGTACCATCCTAAGTATTAAGTATTCTGGAAGGTACTAAAGTAAATAAAGCATAATATTAGACCTCAAGGAGGTTCCATGTTTATTAAAATAAGCTAAGAGAAAAAAAGATAAACAGTATATTTATAAGTGGCATATAGGTAGAATAAAATGCTATAGGAATTCAAGAGGGATAAATAACTTCCACCTTTCAAATGGAGTAGACATTTGTGTTAGGTCTCAATGGATAGAAGCAAGGTCTTTAGACCTCATTTGGCTAAATAATACAAAAAAAATGGAAGAAACGAGATGAATAACAATATAGAACACAGTTGGAGAAAATTTGTAATCCCACTTGATTGCTGTACAAGTATCATATAGGAGATAATACAGGAAAGGTTGGTTGGGAAAAGAAGGGGTAAACTTTGGATGTCATGGTAAGAGGCGAACTTAGCTAATAGACCATGAGAAGTCACTAGGGCTTCTGAGCACGAAGTTAACATAGTAAAATAACAACATTAACAAGATAAATTTGGAGGCTGTGTCAACTGTGGAGACACTGAATGTAGAGAAATCAAAAGAATGTGATGTGTTAGCAGAGAGACTGGGGCTAAGCAAGGAGGGGGACAGCAGAACACTCAGGATAGGAGCTACTGATGTGGAAGGACAACTGAAAAACTTGGTGCTTACTTGGATTTGAGTTATGTGAATGGATACAATATAGCTAATGTGTTCATACCAAATCACAAGGAAAATTAAGGTTCTCTTAAATGAACAGAGAAAGTTCAAGAAGAGACACAGATTGGAGGGTAAAATGATCCAGCAATTTCTTACTGCTTATTTATTACTTTCTGTTGGCCAAAAAGTATACTAGAAACTAAGGAGGCAAAGATCAATTTGACAATGTCCCTGGCTGGGAAGCAAGGCATACAAGCAGTACTTGAACTGATATATGTGTTTTAGATAACTTGGAGAACATTAAAAAGAGAAAGAGGTCTAAGTGGAGGCATCAGTTCACCTAAGTCAGGAGTTGGGGTACTCTCATCCTTTCAGAGATAAGAGGAAGAACAAGAGAGAAGGTAACAGATAAGGATAGGGCGAGAAAAAAGAGAGAAAAAGAAAAAGGAGAGGGCAGAGGAGAAATGGAGAGAAGGATGCTCTGAGAGAGAGGGAGAAAGAAGGAAACAGAACAGAGACAGAGACGAGCATGTGCTAGTGAGCATGACGGGGGCAGGTGAGCTTAAAGGGAAGGTGGTGGTAAGCACATATGTTACAAATTCATTCACAAGAGAGACCAAAGAGAATTGCATAAAATCTAGTGTCTGCCCCATTCTTTCAGATGAAAGAAAAAAAAAAAAAGAATTGGAATGAAGGCAAGCTGACTTTTCTAAAAAGACCCACTAAGTCAAAAGCAGAGGTCAGTACCAGAAACCCGATCTCACCACACAAAATATTAAGTGTGTGAGGCGATGGATAAGTAGCTTGACTTCGCTATTCGTGTTGTATTCGTAAATCTTAACACACTTTGTATCCCATACGTTTATACATTTATAAATTGTCAACTTATAACTTTAAAATAGAAACACCATGATGTCACTTTTTCAGATCATTCTACGTTTCTTTTTTTGAAATTTGTGTTCAGTGTCCTCAAGCTTGTCTAACCTGCCTCATTTTGTTGTTGTGGTTCTGTTCTGTTTTGCTTTAGGCTTTTAGCGGCCTGAAGCCATGGTTTTTAGTTTCTGTTTCTAGTGATAAGTGGAAAAGAGGGAAGAGGAAGGGGTTTATTGACCCAACCAGAAACAGAAACTAAGAACTCATGACATGACTGTTTATTTCCCTTGGACACCCCATCAATCATGGAGTGAAGACTGGGTAAAAGCTATGACACAGGACTGAGCAGAGGAATTAAGAAGGCTGAAGGTCCTGTGTGTTTTCATATACTTGAAGAACAAAGTCAGGGGCTAGGGGAAGTGCAGATAGAACATTAAGAAGCTGGTAAAAGGACTGGAACTAGAAGTAAAATCCAGTGCTCTTCCCATTATACTCTTTAGCTGATGCATCTTGACTTATTTTATTATATGTTCTTATCTACAAACAAAAGGCATAAGGCTCTCTTCCATTATTTCATTTCCAGTAAGTCCAAGGAAAACAGTTAACTATTAAATTAAAAATACATATATTCAATAGGAACTGTCAGCATTACCTGGTTTTATCCTCCCTGTCAAATGTTCATCAGCAAGGTTTACTAACCTTTCCCACTTCTTTTTCGCCTTTTATTGTCCAACTAATTCTTAATTGTTACAGTGAGAAAGGCTATAGGAAATCAAGATGAAATATAAAGAAATGGCTGAAAATTTATATATTGAGTCTTTGACCAGTATTACATAATTAGCAAGTAAATAAACAAGTAACATATCACTGCCCTCACTTAAATTCTAAATAGATCAAGTATGGTATTTATGCCTGTAATAATTTATGTGTTAAATGTTTAACCCAACTTGATAGGCTAAAATGAAGAACTACTTAGTAATTCTCTAAAGGTTAATAAAAGTAAAGACAACATGAACAAACAGAACCTGTTGACTTTGAGTCACCTCTCAAGAGCAAGATGATTTAACACATGGTTCTAGATAACAGATAAAAGGGAATTTAATTTTGTTTTTGGCACGTGCTAAACAACTCAGGACATGTCAGGTCAATATCCCTGTCCTTTTGTAGTGATAATTTGTAGTTACTCTGAAAGAGTTGTGAAAACAAAAGCTTTAGCATCTGTAAAGGAATGGAAGGCAGGGATCATATTTTCCTAGAATCAGTTTTTAATGATAAAACTTATTATGCAGCTGTCAGTCAGAGAAAAATAGAAGATGTCCCAAAGCTCATGCCAAGGAAAAAAAAAAGAGAAAGATCTTGTCAAAGATGTACACAAACTAAGAACGACGAAGCATAACAGGAGCTTCGTGCTCCTGGCTGCCTTTTCATCACAAATCTTAGAAGCTGACTGCAAAATACAACTTTCATTCCATTTATCAAAACAAATACAAGAAAAGTGAATTTTCTGACTGCCAGAGAAAATATTTGTTAGTGTAAATAAAAAAGAATTGAGATGAAATTTCTGGACAAAGGTGAAATAAAAAAAGTGAAAATAAAAGCAAAGAAAACAGTGCTGCACCTTGGGGAAGGAAAACTTAAGGTCTTTGAAAGACATTGTGTTTTACTCTTACCTCTAGGTGCTTTGTAATTTTTATTCTTTTCCTCATGGTAAGGGTTGAGGATAATCAAGGTTTTACATTTCACATCTTTTCAATGTTACAGCAACATTAGTCTTGCCAAAAAGATTTCATCTCTGCTCCCATGGGTCAAATTGAGTTAATGATAAGTCGGTGAGATGACTTGATTAGTACTGTAACATGAGGGAGCCTCAGGTCCAGGAATAATCACAAGCCAACTGTCAGCTCTTTAGGCTTTCTGGCTGTGTTGCTGAAATGACATGCTTGGACTCGAGGGATATAAAGCGACAGAGGGTGGATGGCTCACTCAGCTTTCCTGCAGAATCACAGTAATATTTACCCAGTGCCATCAGAACCACACCAAGCACATCATCAATTTAAAACAAAACAGGTCATCACCACTGCTCTCAACACTCTAACTGAAGTTTATCAGATAATTCTAATAAAATTAGCACTTGGATTCTCTCTGCATTAATGCCAGGGAAATTGTTTGATTTTAAAGGACAGTATTACCCAACTGACATGGAAAAAAAGGCAAAGATAATTCTTTTACCAATAGACAGATAAATTCCACTAAATGTCTTATCATCAGACCTAATTCCCAAAATGAGGGTGACTGAAAATTTGGAGACCCTTTTATGTTTTTCACTTAACATTTTTTGGTAATGTTATTAGACTGTTGAAAAATATGTAACTACAACCAACGAATCCGCTTTGATTCATCTCTGATATTGCACATCACATTCATATAAATCTTAAAAATAGGTAACTGTGCATACTTGGAGAAAATATAAAATAAAAAATATATTTTCTTAATTTATAGAAGAAAATAAGAGAATAATCTACATCTGTAAGATCAAGCTTTATTTTCATAAACTTTTAGCAACAGTATAAATCATAGACACAAAAAGGTAGAGTGATTTGTGTACAACCCTAAAAAAATGTAATATGGAAAACACTGCTTCATAATATACAGTGTAAAAAGTAAGGTGACTTTAGAGGAGCTGTACATAGCAATGACAAAATTCTAAGGGGAATTTTCAATGCTTCCTTTATCCCTAAAAGAAGATAAATTACCTACCTTGTAGGTTGTTCTGAAAAAGGAGGTAATATTTTGCATGCCAAGTATAGTGGTTGATCCATAGTATACGGTTGGAAATTTTTATTTTCCGAACAATAAAGCAGGTCATTTCAATATGTTTCAAACTTAAAAGCTAATGAAAATGAAACCTAAAAACCCAGTTCTCTGTGGCAGTTGAAATAACTCCAATTATTCATTTCTTCTTGTAGTCACACTGTTTGCCATGTGACTTTGCAACTGCTCACACCAAATGGGGTCTGCTTCCCCATGCTTTGATTTTGGCCTTGCTGTGTGACTTATTTTGGTCAGCAGAATAAGGCAAAAGTGTGGGTGTGCTAGTTGTCAGCCTATATCTCAAAAAGTCCCCTGTTCTCCTGCTTGCTCATACCTCTTCTAGAATATGAGATACATGTGGAACAGAGTCAAGTTGCCCGAGTTGTACCAGAAGAAGCCAACCTATATCAGCCAATAGCCAGTCCATCCATGGATACGTAAGCCAGTCAAGATCATCAGAGGCTAGTAGCCAACCATCCCATAAGTATAATTAATATATGCGTGCTCTGTGCCACTGATAAGAGTTTGTGGTTAGTTGTTACTCAGCATTTTAATACAGGCATTATTTCTAATATCTTCATTTGGTAAATTACCTTAATATTTATGTGAAGATTCTATCGGTGGTATCTACAACAAAACAGTACAGTAATTTAAGAATTGCATTTCTCTACTATTGTGTTGTGCTGAACTTAAATAGTATCCTGTTTTTAATAATAGAAAACACTTATTAAGTGCTTAAATGTCCCAGATACCATGGTAGTATGGTATATGCCTTAAAACGACTTTTAATGGATATATTTTTGTCTTCGTTTGCTGTATGCTCTTTGAGGAGGGGTTAATTTCCTCACTATGCTCCCACAGAGAATAATAAACTAAACATTGGAATAATAATTATCCTATAAATAATAAGACATATCAATACTTTATTACAAACTGTAGTAGGTTACCAGTAACTTACTCCTCCAGCACTGCAACATAACATTTATTGAATTTTTAAATTTTTTATGTCAATATGATTTTGTAGGTATACATAAGAGAATCTGTAATATAATTGGAATTTCTTCACTCTTGAAGAGGACTGACAGAATACATATATATATATAAATCCAAATCCCTCTAATACTGCTGAGGTACAGAAATAGTACATGTTTTTCTCAACTACATAAATCCCTTGTAAATATTTTATATCTCCCCTTGAATTGGTCAGTCAATTCAGTCTAGGAAAATCATCATGAAGTATACTAGTTAATAAAATGCTAAGAGGGCCCAGTTTTAAGTGAGACTATCTTGTGACATGGAGCTCCTCTCCCCGCCCCCAAATAAACCATTAAAATTACATTATAATGATATTCCAAGTATGTATTTCTCATTTTGTTCCTAAGATTATGATTTTAATATGTCAGCTTAGGTCCTTCTTTCCTTCTAGAAACTTATTAAAAAGACTGATTTGCTTTTGATTACACATCTAGAAGATAAAGAGGACAATCGTAAATTATAACAGAAACAGGATATAGTATACAAAAGTCAGCATGACTATGGATACACACTTTTACACCTCATTTGACTTTATAAAATGTAAGTGGTAACATGCTTGCTTCAGGGAATAGAAAGACAGATAAGGACTGCAAGGTTGATGATTATTTGTCCATTTTCTTTTCTGAAGTCACCATTTATTCTATGCCTTCATGCATGATTAACAGCTTGCAGATCCTTCACCTATAATCAATAGTTGTGAAGTCTTATATTAGGTTTAGAGATTAGACAGCCTTGATTATAAATTTTATTGATTTGTACAGCTTAGCTGCAGAAATCCCTGTACATTTTTCAGAGATTAAATTAAAAGGAGATATATGGCCTGCACATACTAGAAATGTTAGTGTGATTATAAGGTGTGACCTCTTTATACTCATTCCTCTAGATGAATAAAACCTATCTAGTGCACTAAAACATGAATCAGCATGTCAACAAGCATCAAGCTGAGATAGTAAACACAGTGAAAATGTGACAAAAAGAATTACAAAACTGCAAATAAACCTGCCTTAGACTATAATTAATACAGGCGACTTGCAAGGATTAATTGCTTCAGCTCATTGGTAAATTAGGAAATTGACAGAGATAAGAATAATGACCTCCTTAACTTCTACCTGGAAAATCTGAGCACATATTAAAATGGAAGATTCATGATCTTTTTTGAGATAATGGAATGAAGACAATTTTTTTTTAATTACTAGAATAAATATGGTCATTTGAAAGTTAGCAAATAACTTAGGGACTATTTACAATCATAGCAAACTCAGCCTTATGAATATTCTCACTTTAAAAGCTTTTATAGTACCGCTATATATTTTATGTCCAGTAATTTTAAGGTCTGAGGTTGTCCAGAAAAATTTTAATAAACATTTTAATAAACATCCATACACTGAAACATTAGAGGAGCCTAATATTTTCCAGTGTCAAAATCTCACCTTTCCATGTTTATAATTTTTTGAACATTAGTTGACCTTTGTTCCTTATGAAATCTTTCATTATTCTAATTGATTATATGTCAGAGCTGAATAACTCCTATATATGATGACATATAAAATATAAATAAATAAAAGGAAATTCCTCTTGATATATACCTAAATAATTCATTTCTTTACTTTTGAAAAGGTATTCAAAAATAAATGTTAGAGCATGGACTGGCTCAAGCCAGTCTATAGAATTAGTCAAATGTTCCAGTGTGTTTTATACTGGCCTTAAAAGAAAATAAAATCCCCTTAAATCATAAAAGTAAAAAAGCAATTTATGTATCAAATACTTTATACAAAGTATTTAATGAAGATATTTTCTATTAAAATCTACTGCTGTCTTCAAAGGGTTCCATTCCATAGGAAATCATAAAATGTTAACAACACATAGAAATGACAACCTAGAAGACTGGTTTCCTTTGTTTCCATAAATATGTCCTGGTAGGGCTACATTGTGAAGTGTTATGTAGAAGATTCTGATCTGTATATTCACAGAAGAACAGTAAACAAAGATGGAAGTGTGTAAAAGTGTAAAAGAACTAGGGGATTATTTCATGTTTGTTCTACGAATATACTTAGTATTCACATTTTTTTCTGTATCCGAATCTATATTACCAGTTCCAACCTAGCTCTTGAATTCTGGCTCTGAATTTCAAACCGCCTGTGGATTTCCATCTGGATGCTAACATACTGTTTAAAACAAGATTCATCATCATCTTTCACAAGCACCTCATTCTAACCTTACTGCTTCTATTAAGGATGTTAGTTTCCAGACTAAAACCTTAAAGACACCATTGGCTCCTCTGTTTCCCACATAGTCCCTCATCTGTTACCAAATCTACTTAATACATCCTTTAATAGAATAACTAGCAATTCTATGTCTTTCTCTTTAATTCAGGTCCTAACTTTCTCTTACCTGAACTATTAGGAAATCTTGCTACCACCAATATTTGTAGTGTATTCTTCATCTAGACCTCTGAAAGTACAGTTCTAATAACCTGTGCACATCCAAACAATTGTTAGAGATTTCCCAGGATGAACAAAATACAGTAAAGTTCCTTTGCCCTAGAGCCCAAAGATCTTCTAACCACTTTATCTCATGTATTCTCTCAGTGCCCTGCACTTCTGCCAATGGATTCATCTGCTACCAAACTAATGTAGCACTGTCCAACATATACCATTATCTATTTCATTCCATCTAATCAGAATACATTCCCCACTATTGATCTCCCTATTGAAAGACTTCAATGTCCAGTTAGAACATACTATTCTTTCAGTGAAAGCTTGGTCAGGAAGTCTGACAAAGTAACAATGTGATAAACAATGTTTCAATCTATACCTCTATTAAAGTGTTTAGTGCATCATGTCTTCCATTCATTTGGGTGTTTGGGTCTCCTATATTAACACATATGCCCTATCTAGAGATAAATGGTTTATGTAAACTGAGCCTTGAAGAAATAGAGCTCAGTAAATGTTAAAATAAGCAGCTAATATGCTTGCAATATATAGCAGATTTTAAAAAATAGAATAAACTCCAAGATCAGTTGCCTAGTAGCCATATAATGTCAATAACAAGTATCTTTATCAAATAATTAGCAAGAAATTACAGAGACCAGATCATTTGCTTAGGATTCAAAGACGAATAAGACATGACTCCTTTTCTTATGTAACTCCCTATGTGATAAAAGTGAAGGCTCACAGGCAGGTAAATTTTATTTTTATGTAATAAAGTCAAAGCACTATTGGAAAAAAGAAGTAAATAAAATTTAAAAGACAGGAAAATAGGGCGTTTCCCCACAGGAGTTACCAATCAGCTCTTTTCCAAAACATGACTACATGCTTTCATTGTAAAGTGAGGGGGTATGAAGGACCTTCAGAAATAATAAGGTTGCAGAAAATCCTCCCAGCCATTTTAGACAGGAAAGAACTTCTATTCAAATTGCCATATTTCTCTACTACTATATTCATTCATTCCAGGTGGAAGAAAGTGTGCATGGGGAAGGAAAATACTTTTTAATGTTAATCTCCAGGTAAACCTCTTCCTGAACTCCAGACTCATGTATTCGATTACCTACCAAATATTTCAACTTGTTTGTCTAATGAGTATCTCAAACAAAATCTCTAAATCCGAGTTAATGTGATTCCATAGCATGTTCCCTGGCCAGGCTTTCCTATCTGAGTAAAATCACTCCCGTATTTCAGTTCAAAAACCTGAGAATCATCCAAAGGCCTTCCTTCATCTTGATATAGAAAAGAGGCAGGGAAATACTGGGTAGAAGAGGGCAGTTCCCCAGCAAAGGCCCCACCCTCAAGCCTGGAAACACGTGGCCCTAAATGTTAACAGGTATTCCTGTTTTTGCACCGAAATGTTGCCTTTTGGCCTGCCCTGCCCCCCTATCCTCTTCCCATATTAACCCCAAACCCCAGGTTCCTTGAGCAGATGAGCAGATGAACAGATGAGCAGAAGAACAGAGGAACAGAAGAGTGGAACAGCAGAGAAGGAGAGAAGACAAGGAGTGTCTGAACATTGAGGAGTTTGGCTGTGGAAGGCTGGAGTGGAGATCAGCCATGAAACAGCCAAACTCCAGGGGAAGATCATCTTCCCACTCCATCCCCTTTTCAGCTCCCCATACATCCCACTGAGAGCCACTACCACTCAATAAAACCCCCTCATTCACCATACTTCAAGTCCTTGTGTGACCTGATTCTTCCTGGACACCAGACAAAGACCCGGGTACCAAGAAGGCACTGAGCTGGTTAACACTTAAGCTGTCTGCAGATGGCAGAGCTAAAGGAGCACAGTAACATACCCACTGGGGCTTCAGGAGTCACAGGCACACACCCCTAGTGGCTACTGTGGGGCTGGAGCCCAAAAATGCTCGCCCTGGTTCCTGCACCTGCCCATCTGCACGTTCCCCCTCCTGTAAGGGGTTTCAGCTGAACAGCTGAGCCGCACCCCTGTTGCACATCCTGCAATAGGGGTCAGAGAACTCTCCCATTTCAATCTGACATATTACATCCATTTCATCAGTCAATTCTTTTTTTTCCCCTTGCATCATGTTTAGATTATAATCTGTCCACTTGATCATGACTTCCACCAATGCCATTTATTTCATTTTAGCCATTATCACCTGAGGCTGCAATCAGTGAAACTCTCCATACCATATCAAATGAACCCTGCTTCCTCTTTGACCTGTCTTGCCGCAATTCTTTTACAGGGATCCTGAAAAAGCCCCCAGTGACTTCCCATCTGAATCACAGTAAGAGTGGAAGGCTAGGTCCTGCAGATTGTTTCTCCCCACCTCATCTCACCTTCACTGACCTCATCACCTACTACTCAGCCTTGCTCGCTCCATTCAAACACGCCAGCTATGCTTCTTGCCCCAAGTAGGACCTTTGCACATGCTTTTCTCTCTGCCTAGAACGTTACTCTACCAGATATTCATGTGTCTCCTTTCCTCGCCTCCTGTGCGGCTAAATGTGATCTTCTTAATGAAGCTTTCCTCGATATCCATTTACTTCTTCATTTTTCTCCCAAGCACTTATCGCCATCTAAAATCATTTATATTTTACTTACCTTCATTATATTCTGTCTTTATTTTTCTTGCTTCTTTTTGAGACAGAGCCTCGCTCTGTCGCCCAGGATGGAGTGCAGTGGCGCGATCTCAGCTCACTGCAAACTCCGCCTCCCGGGTTCACGCCATTCTCCTGCCTCAGCCTCCCGAGTAGCTGGGACTACAGGCGTCCACCACCTCGCCCGGGTAATTTTTTGTATTTTTAGTAGAGACGGGGCTTCACCGTGTTAGACAGGATGGTCTCCATCTCCTGACCTCGTGATCCGCCCGCCTTGGCCGCCCGAAGTGCTGGGATTACATGTGTGAGCCACCGCGCCCGGCCTATATTCTGTCTTTCCACACTAAAATACTTGGTACATAATCATTGCTCAATATATATTTGGGCTGATAAATTACTGACTGAATAAATAGAATGGATCATTGTGTATTCTTCAGTCAGTAAGTTCCTGGCATATAAGTGACCTATACGTTTTTATTGATTGAAGGTTACTTTTTGGTAACAGAAAAGCCATCAAAAAAAGCTTATGTCTCAATGTCGTTATAAAATGAGATTTAAACAACTGACCAAGGTAATGCTCTAGAAAAGACTTAACATGTTTTAATGTTAAAGAAGCAAAGTAAAATATGAATTAGAATAACAAAATGTCAAATTATTTAGTGAGATCAACTGAGAGAAGAGGAAAAGGTCACCGAGAAACTTTGAAATTTTCAAAGGTGAAAATATTGGATAGAAGAAAGTTTACACATAAAGATGAAAATTTGAAGAGTACTTAAAACATTTTATTTATCATGAATATTAGACTAGTTTAATAATATTCGTTTTTTAACTGCCTTTTAGTTGTTTCTTGATCTTTCAAATAGCTGTCTCTGTGTTTTGCTCCAAAATGTAGAGAGCAAGTTTCTCCGAGGGCAGAGACACATATTTTGAGAGGTTCACTTATGCTTCTTATTCGTGCGTAAGGCGTAGAGTAAGAAGCAATGAATATATTAACTTTAACGATTTTACCCTAACAGGAGGGTTATGAAATCTAAGGCGCTTTGAGCATAAAATATCAAAATAAACCTCATGAAGACAGAGAAAGAAAATTCTTGAAGTCAATGGATGTTACTTTCATAGCATAGGAAGAACAGATCTTTGGTGTCTTAGATTACTTGATATTCCCATTTAAAAATTAGATGCCCTGCATGAATTAAGTTTAATTCATAAACAACTGATTTTGTTTCAGGTTACACTGTAGAACAGATGCTGCCATTAAATGCACATTAAACATCTTTTTCATTCACATGGAGACCTAAGGAGTTAGTTCTTTAGAGCCTGAGTCATTACCATTTACCTTGAGTTTAATGTCACTTAAGTTCTATCATTCCGGAGATCAAGTCCCATTGTACACTGCTTTTAATTTTACCAACGTGATTATGATAATAGCCTAGAACAAGTTTCACAAGAGTATTTCCTGGCTTCTATGTGTTTTCCTCCATTGCTGAAAAGGTCATACATTTTATGAAATGCCTTAGTGAGTAGGCTGTGGAATCAGACTACAGGTAACTTAGTGCAAATCACTTAACATCCAGACATCCTTCCCAAATCTATGAAATGAGAAAAACAAAAAACAAAAAACTACTGTCTACCTTATGGAGTTGAATTAAGGATAAAATAAGATGCTATAATGCAGAGTACATAGAAAATTATCTGGCAAACTTTATGAATAAAATGTGGTTATTAACTTCATTGTAGTTGTATTATTAGTGGTCTACTAGCATTATCACTTATAAGAATAAAACCCTGGAGAGTTTTGGGAAGAATTGTTTAGTTTTTTGTTGTTGTTTCTTTTTCTTTCTCCAAACCCAATTAAGTGCCTGGATGTTTATCCATCTTCTACTCCCTCTGTAGAAAATAAAAGCATAGAGTTTTAATTTTCAAAATGTCAAGGTAAATAATTTTGGGAAAAAAGCATGATTTCTGGATTACTTTGCCCATTTTCAGGTGGTTGAAAAAATGTGCGTGTAAGGTGGTAGGAAAAACATCTAACTTGAATAAAAAAAAAAGCACTAAAATCTAATAGAAATCTGACATATAGAAAACCATACAAAAGAATAGACAATGCTGCTAAACACAAAGCTTTTCCTCTAAACCAAATCCCCTGGGCCTACCCACTCATTTTCATACACGAATGCAAACTGTCTTTTTATCTACAAGTGAAATTTTCAATATATCATTAAACATTAGTACTGAATATTTCAATAATTCTTTTGAATGTAAAACTATAGGGAGAATTGTTTTAAAAATTTAGTTGCTTATTTATCTTCAATATAAATGAGAGCTCAAGAACATTTCTAGCACCCAAATGTCATGATCAAACTGTGGCTGCTTATAACATTCCAATATAAATTCTTTCTTGGAATATTTTAGTATATTTTTTGTAAAGGTAAATAAAAAAGAATTTGGTAAGTATAAATGATCTGAGGGTCTAACAGAGGTACTTTACTATAAATTCTTCAAAACTGGGTTTAAAGAAATATCCATATGGCTAATTTTTGGATTGTTTTAAAATTAGAATGATTTGTTTTAAATACAGGACAACATAGCTAGACATTTACTAATACATTCTGATAAATAACCCAAATTAAGCAATCCATGTAATTGTACTTCAACAACTGAGGTTACTCATAATTCATTAGTATATATGTTTATCTCATATAGTATTATATCATATATAAGTATATAAATTGTCTGTTTTTAGAAAAATTTTATGGCATAAATGGAGGGCCTTAAGAAAATCATGAAAATATAATACTCAGCAATTACAGTATGACAGTTTCATCTCTTTTCCTTTTCTTCTTTTACATGCTTTGAGAATACATTTTTGTATACATTTTCTAAGGAAAACTGTAATTCAATTCTCTGACTCACCAAGGAATAATGTATAGCAGAAATACATACATACATATATATATATATATATATACACACACACACACACAAATATCTAGTCAGTGAAATGCATAAAAATGATTATAACGTGATCAGTGGTGAAGTAGCTCTCTATAGTAAATGCTATGGGAAGAGGTTGTATGAACCGCTGTGTGCTGGAGATAGCTTCAAAAAACATATTATCTGAGCCTCTTTGTGAGGAATGGGAGATTGATGGTAGGAAAAGGTAGGGTGAAGGGTAGGGGAAGAAAAGCACCTTGGGAGAGAGGATAAAAGACTTGGATGGGCAAAGGCTTACGCTATATAGTCAAGGAACTACAAACAGCTCCGTGGGGTTAGAGCATCAGTGAAAGGGAATAATGCAGGACATGAGACTGGAAAGAATTTGGGACCTGGCCAGGATCAGCCTTGTGCTTAGGATGAGGCATGAGCATTGGCCAGGACTGGCGAGAGTGTCATTGAAAGTTTCTACACATATCTATGCCACGTGAAAGTGTACTGAGCAAGAGACTGAAGAGAGGGAGGAGAGTTAGCAGGAGTAAAGAAAGGAGAAGGGCTTGACTTGCCACTGCGTAGCACATGGAAGGCAGGGGAACCTAGCAATGCCAACAATGTAGGACGTGTAGGATTTGGGGAACTAAATGTAAATGGTGAGGGGAGATAAAGTAATTCCCAAGGTGCCTGCTTGAGTAACCAATTGATAGTGATGACACCATCTACTCAAGAANATTTTAAAAATATTTTGAAACACTTCCCCTAAAGCAGAAGAATGTACTAATTCCTCTAGCTCAAAGCTGTAAAATGTAAAAAGTGATGGAGAAATAAATTGTATTTCTTCAAGATCTTTAAAATTATTTGTACACGAGTAAAAAAATATAATTTTAAGTAAAAGAATGATCAGTTGTTTCATCAAAGTTAAAATAAAGAAAAAGTGTTTGTATATCAATTTGCCTTAAGTTACATACACACTATTTCATCAAACTTCTTTTAAAAATGTAACAAAAATATCTGTATTAAGTCATAATACTTGTGACACTTTGAGAGATGAGCATTTTCAGGTGTCTCCAATAGAAAACCTGACTCTCTCAGTGTGGATCTGCATCACTGGACAAGGATTCACATGGAGAGGCATAATTGAGATGGCACCTCCTGATGAGCAGGACAGCAGTCCCCTACATGGGGACATGCCAAGGACTGTGTCACGAGAGGCCTCTATTTTCTCCTTGACATAATCATATTTCTTTTCATTTGTCAACCATCTCATCATTGCAATGTGCTTTTAATTTTACATGGATCAGAAAGTGATCTCTCAACCATTTGATTATGTCCCAGGTCATGCCAAAAACAAACCAAATCCATAAATAGCAAACACACACACACACACACACACACACACACACACACACAATTTTACTCAGAATTAGTTATTTCTAAAGCACATTCTTTAAGTGCCAACATTGTTTTAGTGTCCGTACTGACTTTTTAAAAAATCATACTAAGTTTAGTGTTTCCCTCATATGAAGCTAAAATAACAAGCTAATACAGTTATTTTACTGAATAAAAAATAGGTAAGACATTGTCAATAAAAATGCAATAAAATAACAAAAGAAGAAAAAATTTGACTTTTGATTGTACCTAGTGCAGGAAAAGAGAGTAGAGGCAACATGGTATGTACTATGTGCCATGGAGAAAGCTTTATATATATTATTTCATTTAATGCCCATAAGAACTCTAAATGGCAGATTTCCCTTGATAAACTTTACAGAAGAGGAAATTGAGTAACTTACTGATAGGGGATTGAATAATTTCTTGATAGTACCTTTGGTGAGGTACCTTGCCATAACCTGTCCTCACCTGGTCAGAATTCAAATTCAATTCTGACAGATGCAAAAACAATATTCTCTTTAACACTGTACAGAGTTCACATTTAAAAATCTGGAAAATGTAAATAATGATATATGAAGAATTTTCCAGTGTCTTAGTCTGCTTGGGCTTACATAAACTATCATAGTCTGGGTGGTTTCCAGAGCAGAAATGTATTTCTCACAGTTCTGGAGGCTGGGAATCTGAGACTGGGGTGATAGCAAGTCGGGTTCTGGTGAGGTATCTCTTCCAGGTTACGGTCAGCTACCTTCTATTTTTATCCTTACATGATAGAGAATGAACTAGTTCACATCTCTTTCTCTGAGAAGGACATTAATATCACAGGTGCCGCATCCTTATACTACATTTAAACCTAATTGCTTCCCCAAACCCTGACCTCCAAATGCCATCTCAATGGGGTAGAGGGCTTCAACATATGGATTTTGGGAGAACATAAACCTTTACCTCATAATACACAGAACAGAATTATAATTTCCAAAAACATTTAAAATAACAACTACTATGTGTCAATGATTATATTTAATTTATATTGTTAAAACAATAGCTTTTAAAACAATATTAGAGCGAGAAAATGCAAATGAACAGCCTAATCAGCCTTCTAAATGAGCCCCATGCTTGTCATACTTGCCCTTTTACACGTTTCAAAAGTTTGAAGTGTAAGATTAATTATGATTTTCAATGTAACCCACATACATTATTAATAACTGTTACATTATTAATGGCTCACACCTGCCACAAGGATTGTTCTGGTCCAGTTGTCTTATCTATCTTATTTTTAAGTTGTATTCATTATTTACATACACTAAATGTCTTTTTAAACTTACTACTCTTTTCTTGCTATATGACGACAATTTAAAAAGGTATCAGTGTCTCAGAATTGGTTCATCAGGGACTAACAATGGTAATGAACATAAGCTAGCTCCTTACTATAACGACAGAGTCAAGTGTCAAAATATAATGTGAACCTCTTTGTGCTAGAACAAGCAGTGATAGACAAGAAAGGAAGCACAACTTTACTTGAAAACTTGGATTTTCTTATACTGGTGATCCATTCATATCTGCAGCTCAGTGAACTGTTCATAATAAAATATTTTGAAATAGTCGGTTAAATCTATTGACTATTTCACCATTTTCAAAACAAGCCCAGTAACCTCTGTAGTAAAGCAAACAATGGTTTATAGAACAAGAACAAAACATTTTCCATAATATAATTGATAATTTTAGTCCCCCAAAATGAGAAAGGATGAAAACAGAGACTTCAATTGATTTTCTCATAAGTAAAGCAAGTGTATACACAACATTTTTTTTTTTGGAGAGACAGGGTCTTGCTCTGTTGCCCTAGCTGGAAAGCAGTGGCTCAATCATAGCTCACCTTAATCTAGAACTACTGGGCTTGAACAATCGTCCTGCTTCAGCCTCCTGAGTATCTAATACTACAGGCACGCATCACCATGCCAATTTGTTTTATTTTATTTTTTCGGGCTACTTATTTTTATTTTTATTTTTTTGTGGAGACAGGGCTTCACTATATTGTTCAGACTGGTCTTAAACTTCTGGCCTCGAGCAATCCTCCCATCTTGGCCTCCCAAAATGCTAGGATTACAAGTGTGAGCCACCATGCCCAACCTATCAACACTACTTTTGAGTTGGCCCCTGAGAAAATTAATGATAAATATTATGCACTCAAAGAATCAGGACACGCTATTGACAAAACGTCTACATCAGTGAAAAATGCTAGACATTGTCTAATGTCAAGGTGGAGGAGCCATGCAATGTGGAAAAGTAATCAATCCCTGTCTTTTGGAAGTAGTAGCCTACATATCATTTAACAGTTGAACAAGCCACTGATGTGCAGAGGATATGCTCTTGATAGATGTGTAGAATCAGCTTGAGGGCAAAAGGCTCCATATCTTTTGGTACCAGTCATCCCATAGACCCAGGACTACATATGCAGGAAAGAGGCAGTGGATTCAACATTAGAGGAGCACAGATATTTATGCAGAAGGGAAAGTTGGCACTTTGAAGATAGAATTAAATTTTTTAAAAATGTCAATACAGATATTTCATTCATTTGAGAAGAGCCAAGAGTCAAGCACAGTCCTATCTGATCTTGATTCAGTGTTGAAGGAAATGATCAAAAACAGTGAATCTAACCATGTATTTTCAGTGTATTGAGTGAAAAAATGGGCAATGAATGCAACGTTGCCTTGCCAAACTGAAGAATGTTGACTATCAAGTGGAAACCAGCTCACACGGGTTTTCAAAAGGAAGGCTGAGATGAACACATTTCTTGCTGACAGAAATGCTATTTAAGACCATTCGAATTGTTTCAGGTGGTGTGTTCCAAATAGTCCAATTCAGCAATATTTTCAGTTTACTGAATGTCAGGACCTATATATCACCATGTGTGACGATGAGGATCACCAGTTCAAATGACACAATTCTTGCAAGTTTAACTCTAATCTATATCAACATCACAATAGTTTTCTATATTTTTGAGAAAGAAAGTGATGTCCTATTGGTAGGCATATTTAAAAATTTATCCAATGCTATAACCAAGTATGAAAAAAAATTACAACTCCTGAATGCAACCAAAGACCATGTAAAAATCTATTTATCGTTATATCCTAATAAATTTAACCCTCTAGCTTTTGAGTCAGACATGCTTGCCAACTTAGATGCTGACAGTTTGTCAAAAGTGCTTTCCAGTAAAATATCTCTTCACTGTTTCTGGTTTAACCTTAGATCCAAACATGCAGAACTACCAGTAATTAAATACCTGCTAGAGATCGTTCTTAGTGACCTGCAATTATGGAAATAGTTACTAAGTTAGAGGAAATAAGGAATCAGAGAAAAAACACACTAGCTATAAAACTTAAACTTATCTCAGAATATTCCTCTTAAATCTGCATACAAATGACAGTGAAAATTGCTATTATTTACATCATTTTTCTGATAGGAGACAAATATCACTTTTATCTTGAAATACAGTTTTATATTCACTTAAAATGTACCTATAACTGGGTTTTCTAAGTTATAGGAACACACCTCCCTCCATGAGAGTTCCTCTCTCTCACCCAACCACCCCATCTGGCTAACTCTTCTTTATTATCCTTTAATATCACTCAGCTCAGGTGTTCTCCAGGATTCTTTATTTGATTCCACATCTTCTCCATGCTCAGTTAGATGCCTTTATAATGCTTTGTGACATGGGTATGGATCTTGCATTTTTAGATGATCAGTTTATATGCTTGTCCCTACTACTGGAGTGAGGGCACTTCTCATTTCTTTTCTATTTTTATATTTCCAGAACCTAGCATGATATCTAACACATAACAGGTGTACCTGTGAATGACTTATGATTGAATGAATGCTCAATTTTACCTGTGAGGATGGAGGGGAGGGTGCTGAAAAAGATTTTATAGCTTTAATGAATTTATTCTTCCAATGTTATTACTACTCTTACTATCCACATCTGACCATGAATAGTGAAGTAAATCTTGATAAGACAGAGAGCTGGTTGTGGGGGCTAATTACAGATTTGCTCAACAAATATGTTAATTTTAGAAGCTGACTTTTACTTAGTATCCAAACTTTTTACTATAGCATTCTTAATGTGTATTTTATTTTAATGACACTAAACATTTATTTCAGCACTTAGTTTGAATCACACTGAAGAGAAATTTAGTAAAGAGAATGGAAAAAAATAAGTAAAAATATGTAAACACTGCATGCATGGCTAGTACATATGATAGAGTTTCTTTAAGTGGATATTATAACTTTCTTGGATGGAAACACATCAAAAGAAAATGAGGTATTGAATCATCAGGACTTTTTATGTGAATATGAGATCTCAGCATTTGATTTTAGGATGGAGAGAACATAATTTAGTAAATTACGATGAATTCTTATTGGCTCAGCAAAGGGAACACACTTATGAAAACTGTGGTACACTAAAAGCATGTGACAGAGGAAACATAAATCTGAGTATCACAGGTTCAGATGTCTGGAAGAGCTCTTGACAGGTTATCCGGGCTGGCAATTGCTCTGCCTTTTTTTTTTTTAATTTTTTTTTTTTTTTTT
>NW_016803360.1:2003325-2035949 GCF_001698545.2 Rhinopithecus bieti
AAGCCAAAATTGACAAATGGGATCTAATTAAACTAAAGAGCTTCTGCACAGCAAAAGAAACTACCATCAGAGTGAACAGGCAACCTACAGAATGGGAGAAAATTTTTGCAATCTACTCATCTGACAAAGGGCTAATATCCAGAATCTATAAAGAACTCAGGCAAGTTCATTTTCAAAACAGCAGACAAAAATACTTGTGTGTACTTACAAAATATCTCCAGGGGAAGAGGAGTCATAATCCTCCTTAATAATTCACTAAGCTTTCCTAACATGGTAGCTAAATATAGTTTAGCACATAAAGTTCAGAGGACATATTCTTTTGCTTTCACTTTGCTGGTGAATTAGAATAGCCTGATTAATTGGGTAAATGCAGTTTGATTTCTTACAGGCAACTCAAACTCATGTCAGCAACTGAAGTCATCTTTCCTATCTCTTTTTCCAAAGGATTCTTCCTTCTACAGTCACCGACTCACTCAAACCTGAGAGTCATCCTGCGTATGCTAGTTGTTCCCCTCTCCCATACATTTACATCAAATAAAACTCCAAATCTTGCCATTTTTTACTCTGAAATCATCCATCCTCACAATTCTGAGATCTCATGAAGAGAAATGAAATAGGCTCCTAACTAATCTCTTCATCTCCAGTTCTATCAGCCTTCCCTTTGTTTCTAATTACACCAGAAAATACTTATTATATTAGTTACATAAAGATGGACACAAAATGTATCTATGGTATTGTGCCAAGTAACCATATACAGATAGAATACACATATGTACACAGACAGAAGAAAAAAACTTGAAAGACTTATACCAGTGTTAACAGTGTTAGCTGTTGCTTTGTGCACATACATAATTTCTAGTATTATAAATTACATAAATATATATAAGTAATTTTATATATATATAAAATAACATACATATAGTCAGCTCTCAATATCTGCAGGTTCTGCATCTACAGATTCAACCAACCATGGATTGAAAACATTTGGAACAAACTTTAAAAAATACAAAAAAAAATACAGTATAACAACTATTTACATAGCATTTACATTTTATAAGTATTATAAATAATCTAGACAAACTTTAAAGTATATAGGAAGATATGTTCAGGTTATATGAAAATATTACACCATTTTGTGTAACAGACTTGAGCATCTGCAGATATTGTTATCCATGGGGGTCCTAGAACTAATTCCTTGTGTATATTGAAAGACAGTTGTAAATATAAATACCAATTCTCCTGCCTTGGCAAGATGACTTTCAAATCTCAGTAAACAAATGCTTCTGTGTACTTAAAAAATACCTTACAGGGAAGAAGTCACAGTCCTCTAAGTACATACAAAGTATACACACATGCACACATGTATACATAAGTGCACACACCCATATATATACTGTCCTTAATAACAGAATGTATCTTTATGGTGTCCAACAGTGTTTGAGTAAAATTGTGATTAATGTTATTAAAGAAAACTGTAAGGAACTATGATGACATATAACAAGAAAATCTTGATTGATAATAAGGCATCAAGAAAGGCTTCCTTGAAGAAAGATCATTTGAGTTGCATTTTGAAGGCTGAGAGGCAGGAGTTGATTACTTAGAGGTTTGTGGGGTGTGTTCCAGGTTGTATTAGTGCTTTTCCACACAGCTATAAAGAACTACTTGAGGCTGGGTAGTTTACGAAGATAAAAGGTCTAATTGACTCACAATTCTGCATGGGTGGTAAGGCCTCAGGAAACTTACAATTATGGCGGAAGGGGAAGGGGAGTCAAGGCATGTCTTACATGGCAGCAGGAGAGAGCGAGTGAGGGGGGAAGTGCCACAATTTAAAGTCATCAGCTCGGCTGGGCGTGGTAGCTCACGCCTGTAATCCCAGCACTTTCAGAGGCTGAGGTGGGTAGGTGACCTAAGGTCAGGAGTTCAAAACCAGCCTAGCCAACATGGTGAAATCCTGTCTCTAGTAAAAACACAAAACAATTAGTCAGGCATGTTGGCTGTTGGCATGCACTTGTAATCCCAGCTATTTGGAAGGATGAGGCAGGAGAATCACTTGAACCCGGGAGGAGGTGGAGGTTGCAATGTGTCAAGGTTACGCCACAGAACTCCAGCCTGGGTGACTAAGACTCAGTCTCAAAGGAAAAAAAAAAAAAATAGCTCTAGCGAGAACTCATTCACTATGACAAAAATAGCCTAGGGGAAACCACCCCCATGAACCAATCACCTCCCACCAGGTCCCTCCCTCGACATGTGAGGATTACGATTCAAGATGAGATTTGGGTGGGGACACAGAGCAAAACATATCATAGGTATACAGCTCAGAGAAAGACCCAGAGGCAGAGCAGACCCAGAGGGGCCACTGAAATAAAGGCATGCCAGGAGCAAAAAGAAAGGCAGGTACAAGTGGCATTTATGTCAACTTGTGCCATATATGTAAGTATCACAGACTTTGTTTATCTTCAGTCATTCCTCTGTTTATACATGTGTCTTAATCTGTGATTTTAAAAAAATTAAACCAAAACACAGTCCCCCAGAATGATATTCCTAAAATGCAATCCCGTTATGTCACTTCTCTACTCTCTGTCACATTCAAGATAATGTCAATTATCCCAGGACGTATACCAAGCACTCAGCATTCTGGCCAACTTCCAGCTACTGGACTGCACCTGCACCGTACCCCACAATCATACAGGTCTCCAGCCAGCCTGAACAGCTCAGTGTCCCTGACTGGACACAGTCATTTAGTCTTGGTTTCTAAGTCAAACACACTTGTCCCCTAGGATCCTCTGGCTCAAACATGTAGGACATTCAGAACCAAGGTCCCACTTCCTGTAGCAAGCATTCTAGGAAATGTACCTTCTATAGTCACATATAAAATTGGAAGTGCTCACTTTTTCTCCACTTTCCCACATGTCTCTTTGGTACAACTGAAACACACACTTAGGTAAAAATGTACAGAATGCCAAAACATACAGACAGGTATACAGCTACAAGAGTAATGATTTTATTTTAAAAGCTAATCATAAAATAAAATTAGGAAACACCTGGTATATAATAAAAGCCATATAAGAGTAATTAAGAGACTGAAGAGATAAATTTCTCACTAAAGTTTTATAGATGCTTTTTACCATCAATAAAATGGGAATGCTAATCCCTATATTTTAAGCTTTCAAGGTTAAAATGAGTATGACTTAGAATAACAGATATAAAAGGGATTTCAAAAAGTAATGTATGATATACAGTTTATTATTAGTTTATAACTTATAATTAAAATCTGAATGTTAATGTTCATATAGTGTTATAGTGAACAAGTCTTATTTTAAGATAGTCAGATACAGATGGGAAATAAGTGAATTTCCTATTAAATACATCTATCTTTTACTCTCCCATATTTAATGCATACGAGTCACTAACTTGAAAATGTGTTTCTTATCTGCAAAATCAACACACAGAGTGGTATACAGTCACAAGCAAACACCTCTCCACTTCACCCTGAATCCTCACTAAAGCCCTTGTCAACATTCCTCCCCAAAATGAATCACAGACTATTGCTAATATATGTGAAAATCACAGCTTGTCTCAATCATGTGTCACATTTTACAAGATTTCTTCTACTTCTGTTACACTTGATGCTCCTAATTGTATCTTCTATACTTGATGGTCTAATCTGTCTTTTATTTACAATATCAGTTACTGGTCAGGGATGGATTAAGGTTAACAGGGACACAGTATTATCTAAATTTAGATTTACGACCTACAACCTCTTTGAAATGAATTTTCCATGCTTATCTTTATTTAATTTAGAATTAATTAGTTTTATCTATACTTAATCTTTGAAATGTAGTACAGATATAATCTGACCCTTATCTGAAATATCAGGCCATTTGATTTATTCTTGTATTATGAAAAGGTCATGCTACAGATAGATGTGAATGTACTGATAACCATATATCTCTGGAAAAATCAGATATCTTCACAAAATCTTTTAAACAGATAAGATGTGTCACAACCAAAGAGGGACAGATAAGAATTGACAGATAAGATATGGTGCAACCAAAGAAGCAAGAATCCAAAGCTTGGGTAAAAATAATTTATTCTTTCTAAGACTGCAAAGGAAATCTACATCCCTATACCTATACCAACAATCAACTGTACAGTGCAATGGATAAGAGTTGTGGAATTTGTTGGATTCCAATCTGGATCCACGAATAAACCAGGTGAACATTGGCAAGATATGTCATCTTTCCAAGCCTCAATTCATTCGTCTGTAAAATGCAGGAAGAGAAAAGATCTTGTGTTGAGCAATCATTTATGAAGAGATAAAATTCTCATTACTGAAACCTAATTTCAAAATATTCTCATTAATATATAAACTAATTAATGGGAATAGCAAAGCTATGTTGATGAACAAAGATATGTCAATTCCAGATTTATGGATTACAGCATTCAATATCCCCTAAAGCTCCTCTAAGAAGAAATAAGTTCTGTAAAATCCAGTTTGAAAACCATTTTCCTATGTTAGTGTTAGAGAGATTGTAATTTGGAGGGCTAACCAACATATATTCAATAACAATGGGACAAATCAAATTGATTAGGTGATGCTTCCACAAGGAGTATAACATTTACAATTGCATGACATAAACTTTAGAAGAATCTCAAATTAGTAAGTTTGAATCCATTGGCAACAGAAATAGTTGTTCCCCTAATACAACATTTTATAATCTGCTATATTTAAATGCTAGAGTTTTCTGTATTTTTTAGTTTGCAGCTTAATTCTTTTTTATCAATTAAGATTTACATAGCTTTTGTTTTATGCAATCTAGTTTTCAGGATATAAATATTCATTTTATTTATTTATTTATTTATTTATTTATTTATTTATTTATTTGACAGAGTCTTACTCTGTCGCCCAGGCTGGAGTGCAGTGGCATGATCTCAGCTCACTGCAACCTCTGCCTTCTGCATTCAAGTGATTCTCCTGCCTCAGCCTCCCAAGTAGCTGGGATTACAGGCGCCCGCCACCATGCCCAGTTAATTTTTGCATTTTTAGCAGAGATGGGGTTCTGCCATGTTGGTCAAGCTGGTCTCAAACTCCTAAGGTCGATCCACCCACGTTGGCCAAAGTGTTGGGATTACAGGCTTGAGCCACCACACTCGGCCCATGTTACGCTAAAAATTCTTGTATTTTATAATTTATTTATTTGTGACAGGGTAATATGATCCAAGAACCAATAAATGCACAAACTCAACAAGAAGTCATCCGCATTATGGAAGACACAAGAAATCCACTCATTATCCAAAGATTCTTTGATTATGAAATGTTCATAGGCAAACAACAAAAATATCAATACATAATAGTCATAGTGACCTATGACTCAAAACTTCATTTGCTCTTCTATCCATCCGAGTTTTTGGTAAAGGGATCTATAGCATGATTTGCACCTAATGGGAACAAAGCTAGGTCACTGTGGACTTATACGGTGGTGTGTCTGTGTTGCACAAATACCTTGGCACCTGCCTTAGCCATTCAGTCCCAATTTTGGAAGAAACTACGCATGCATATATTTTTTCTCTAATATGGCCACTTCTGCTTGACAAATACAGGACATAGAATTCAGACAAGCAGGAAGAATGCTGAATTTTACACCACTTTTTATATTAACAGTAAAGCTAAAGAAGTTTTCCCTTATCAGTTTCCTTTGAACCATGAACAAGGAAAGCCACATGTTTGGAAAGGACTGTTTTGAGTTTGATGTTTATAATGACCTCTGAACTTAAAAAAAAAAAAAAATGCTTTTTCTTTTAGCCGTGTTCTTAATCTATCTTTGTTATTGGTATGAGAGACAAAATGATGACATCAGCAAAATATCTCCTGTTTGTCTTCTGACTCATTAATAGATTTCATGCTACCAGTATTAAAACTCATCCTGAGAAGACCCCCAACATTAACCTTTTCCACTTGAGAAATCTGCCACATATTCCTCAGCTGCTTCCTATTTATTCTATTGTCTTAATCTGAGAAGAACGTTTTCCTCTTAATCCTTGGTTATCGGCTTTCCTTAGCTTTATCTGTAAAACCTTTTCGGAAGTTCTGAACACTGGAAGTCTGAACTGCAATAGAATTTTCTTTCCCATAGAACATCTGCCAATTGACTTCATTTAATGGATTTTTCTCAAGTGAGGTTCTATTTAGTCTTGAAAAGAACAGTCAGAAACATTATTTAAATACTTTAATAGCATAAATCAACTGTTTCTAAAAAGCCAGGTGAATATACTAAGTGACATGCAGAAATTTAAATTTCACCTATTGGCTAGACTAACATAATTAAATGAAATCTAAGCTAGTAAAGTATATTCACAGGGTCTTGAATCTCTTCAGTAATAAAACATACTCTAAAAAAACTTAAATGTAACTAAACAAACCAACAAACAACACAAGCCATGGAAGTGTTAAAAAAAAAACAAAAACAAACAAAAAAACAACCAAAAAACAAAAAAAAAAACCTTACATTCCTTTGATTCCTGTTTCTTTACATTAAATTTCAAAGATCAAAAATGAATTGTTTTAGATATTGTTACTTAAGTCCCAACTTTACTCTCCAACGAAGAATGCAAACATCTCCTAAAATATAAAAGGTTTTGAATATTAACCTTCTTGCTAAAATATATTTCACAAACTACTTTAGGTATAATGAAAAATTCAAAACTATATAATAGAAGCTTGAAAATATTTTCTCAAAGGATTTATTTGTAATAGAGCTGCTGACTTTGACAGTTATTTCCAGGAGTAAGCTAAAACTGTCTCTGATAAAATAATAGCTAAAAAAGTAAATTTATTCAAGGACCAAATTGACTTTATCGCAAAAGAGAAAGATTTCTGTTTTATATAGGTTTCTCAATCATGGTTACTTCTCCTTCCACATTAACTCCAGGATATCATGATGAGATTAAGTGTAACAGTAAACCAGTAACTGCAATGCTTATGAGAACAGCTTCTAAAATATTTATGCTAGATATTCTGTATTTTCAAATGAACCAATGGACATATTTCTTTGGTTCCTACAAAAACCACACAAAATAGTTCCTATCCCCTTTGTATTAAAAATAAGGTTAGACATTTTTTCCGGTCTCAGTGTTTCAGGAAGAAGTCTGATTCTTCAGTATTCCTTTGTAATCCAATGACATCTGAAAAAAAGTTAACTGAAATAAACATTGTTAACTAATTTTCCTGTAACTTTTCAATTTGATAATATTTCGTCATTATACAATTTTAAACTTAATCCTACTTTCAAGCATGACTAATATTAATTTTTTGCATGTCAATTCTAGTTCTTCCTATGCAAATCTATTCTTATAGATATGGTTAGAATTGATACTATATTACTAATATTAATTTTGATGTTTCAAATAATATGTAAAAATTTTTTCTTAAAGGTATTCTATGTAGAAGGTCAACTTTTTTCTTTTCTTTAACAATTCCCACCTCAGAAACTTCTGAATGTTTTCAATCTAAAATGAGAGTATCATGAAACATAAATCTTTATCTCAATTTGAGGCTCTTTATTTATTTTGAATATAGTAATCCCACTACTGGAAATCTATCAAAAAGACAATGCATACACATTGCCATGTGGCAATTTGTGACAAACATTAAATGGTAAGGAATTACCAGACTCATAAGCCAGAAACCAGGGAAGATTAAAAGTGTTTGCTAATGGTTGTATTTTATGTATGTATTGCTTATGGAAAAATTTCTTTACTTATTGAATATTAATCATGATAAAGGCAGAAAAGCATAATATTCTTACCTGCACAAGAAAAAGAAGAAAATGAAACATCAAGTTTGTTGGAGAATATCTCAAAGAAGTCAAAACTTACATTCCAGTTTAAATTTTTTTAAGAAAATATTTTAACATGTACTTAATTTCAATTGTTATAGGGAATATAATGTTAAAGGAAAATTATGGCATATTTCACTAAAATGACATTTCTACTACTAAAACCTAACTTTTCATTATAGGGGAAAAGAGGACTATAGCATAATAAACATGTTTCCCCATAACAATCCGCTTCTGTGTATTATCTTTTATTTCCTTCAGAATTGGAAGAGAAAAAAAAATTAGAAAATAGTTATTTGAAATATGTTTTTATTAATCAATCAAAATATTTATTAATAACTACTATTCAGCAATAAATAAGTCATTTGAGAAGAGGCATGCTTGTTTTCAAGAACTGTACAAAATAGTTATAAAACTATTACTATGTAAAACAATAAAATCAAAAACTTTGAAAACATAACTTAAAAAAATAAAGGTAACATACATAAGCCTTAAATTATAGTGCTGTGCATAGCTCAAATTCAGAGATTTAGAGATGACTCCAATGTAGAATAGAAGGGAGGAAATTTACAGTTTTAATCAGACAATATCATTCCCAGTAGGGACTGAGAGTCATTTAACATTTCCCTGGACAGATAGCTGCAAGTGATACAAATGTTAACAAATATTTACTGTTCACAATAGGAAATAAACACCTGATAAAATAAAATGACAACACCTGAACGACATAATTTGTGTATGTGTGTGGGTGGCTATCTAGATTTTCAAATATTTCTGGTCAAATGATTGAAACATTATAAACAGTAACATTAAAATTATATTTATCTTCATTCTAGTATAATAATCTAAAGGCTATAAAGAAACATAAGTACAAACTTATCTGCACAGAAAACTTTTTTTTTTTGAAAAAAGCATGGTAATACTCTTTTGCATATGAAACTAAGGTAATTTAAAGAAACTCAAAGGAGTAAGTCATAACAGCTGCTTCCTTCTCCCTAAATGATTGCCTTTTTGGACTTCACACCTTCCAAATGTTGAGTGAATTTTAATGTCTTTTAATGTGCGGTTTTTTTTTTTTTTTTTTTTTCCCATCCCAGCAATCAACTTGAAGATTACACCACACCTGCTCTTCTGTTTAAGTTTTACTTTTTCTGAACTTAGCACTATACTCCAAAAACTAAATTTAGCTTTCTGATTCTTGTCTAAAAAATGAGTCAATAGAAGTTTTACTAATTTGTGACCATCAGTCATTTAACTGTGTTTCTCTAGTGTTCAGAGATGTCTCATTCCATAAAGGGCAGTTAACATCTGTAAGGTAATTATATCTACCAAATGCTGTTGGCCAGGAATATGAACATGTAATTGTTGCTGCCATCTGTTAATTGTTCTATTTGAATCACTTACTTCATCATATACATTTACCTGACATCTACATATTTTTAATAGCCTCTAGAAATGCTACATCTGCTTGTAGCAGAGTTTGTAAGTTTTTACATTATTGAGAAGGAATTTTAAGTCTTTGGGGGAAGACACAAGTTAAATGAATAAAATAGCACATGTGTGCATGTATAGTGGTGGGGTGGAGTTTGGGGTTATTCTACTGAGGAGGAAGCCTGAATAAGAAAGTAATCATTTTCAGAGAGAAACATTTAATAGAGAAGATAAGAGTATATTAGAAGATAGCTGGATAACAGAGGTGGAATCTTACCTGAAATCCTATAAATTAAAAAGGCACTATTGAGTTCTACTACAAGAACCCCTCAGCAAAAGAGACTGACAAAACTTCATACCAAAAGCTGAAAAATCTCTCTTTCATGACTTTAAACCTTCAAATAGAATCCTCAGGTTCCACAGAAGGATTCTGAATTTCTGCAAATGTTTGATATACATTTTATTTGCAGTTTTAATTGCAATAAATGCTGTTAACACTGGGAGGAAATTTACCAGCTGTATGACTTTGGGCAAGTTTCTTCACTACTCAGTGCTTTGGTTTTATCACCTACAAACTGCAGTATGAAAATTAAAAGAGAATATATATAGAGCATGCTTATCAGTGCATACCATACAGTAAGAGTTCAAAAATTATTGCCTATTATTATAATCATTTTAAGAAAATTCTAACACTATTATTATTCTAACACCAATAATACACTCAATTGCACTGTAGATTATTTTTCTGCAGGCTTCTTTTGCCCAGTTTATGCAGAGTTGAACACTTTATAGATACGGCATTGTGTGAGTGGGTGGAACAGTGGGACCCGAAACAGATGTGGACACCTGGAACTTCAGAATGGGACTTTACTTGGAATAAGGCTCTTTGCAGAGGTAATCAAGGATCTTAAGATAAGATCATACTAGATTTGGATGGGCCCTAAATTCAATGATGAACATCCTTTTAAGAATCTGAAAAGGAGAAAACAGAAACACAGGAAAGATGAACATGAGAAGATGAAAGTAGAGATTAGAGTGATGCATCTGAAGCCCAAAAATGCCCAGGAAAGCCAGGAGTCACCAGAGGCTGAAAAAGGCTAGGAAGCATTGTCCCTGGAACCTTTAGAGAGAGCATGGCACTGCAGACACATTGATTTTTGAGCTTCTGGTCTCTAGAACTGTGAGAGAACAAGCTTAGGTTATTTCAATTCACTCAGTTTGTGGTACTTTGATAAACAGTTGTAGGAAACTAATATACAGCTTAGGAGGAAATTTGTAGTGTTTTTTTTTTTTTTTTTTTTTTTTTTTTTAAGGTCAGGCCTGCATGTACACTCCAATAACATTGCTCAAGGAAGAACATTACTTTTGTAAAAATAAATTTTTAGAATAGTTATGCATTTATAGGAAATTTCCAAAAATAGTACAAAGTTCCCATACATCCATACAGCATTTCCTCGTACTAGCATTTTACATTAACATGGTACCTTTGTCAAAATTAATGAACCAATATTGGTACATCATTACTAACTAAACTCCTCATTTTATTCAGACTTGTTTAGATTTACTTAGTTTTTACTTAATGTCCTTTTTCTGTTCCAGGTTCCCAACCAAGAAAATTAATTACATCATATCTCCTTCATCTTCTCAGTTCTGTGAGTTTCCCAGACTTTCCATGTTTATAGGACCTTAACAGTTTTGATGAGAAATAGTCATTAGGTATTCTGCAGAATGTCCCTCTATCGGAATTTGTCTGAATTTTTTTCGTGATTATAAACTAAGTCTATTAATTTTGGGGAGGGAAACCAGAGAGGTGAAGTGCCATTTTCATCATACCATAGCAAGAGCATATACTAACAACATGACTTATCACTATGGATGCTGACCTTCATTACCTGGCTGAATTAGTCCTTCAGAGCCCACCCAGATAGTTTCAAATAACCCCTTCATTAAAACCTCCCCCCCCCCTTGAGACAGAGTACCACTCTGTCACCCAGGCTGAAGTTCAATGGTGCCATCTCGGCTCATTGCAACCTCCGCCTCCCAGGTTCAAGTGATTCTCCTGTGTCAGCTTCCTGAGTAGTTAATTTTTGTATTTTTAGTAGAGACAGGGTTTCGCCACATTGACCAGGCTGGTCTCAAACACCTGACCTACCTCAGGTGATCCACCCACGCATGGCCTCCCAAAGTGCTGGGATTACAGGCGTGAGCCACCACGTCAGGTCTTCTTCATTAATTCTTAATCACATCTGTCATTAGTCCTTAATCATATAAACATATCCATCTAACACATTAGATATTACATAAGGTGATATTCACATTTCTGCCATGTAATGTAATCACATTATCTAGGAATTAGGATGTGGACATATCCTTTTGGGGGGTCATCAGTCAATCCGCTACACCACAATTACAGTATCATTGTTTCATGGTCCTTAAAAATCCCTGGGTGCCTCACCTATTCAAACCTTTTCTCCTCCACAAACCTCAGGCAACCACTGATCCCTTTACCTTCTGGGAAGGTTATTATTATTTTTTTTTCTGTCAACTTAAAAGCTTAAAAGTTGTTTGTGGATGATACTAACATTTAAAATATGCTTAAGTAATCATTTTGCCCTCCATAATGTGGGTAGGCCTTATCCAATCAGCTGGAGACCTGAATAGAACAAAAAGACCAGCCTCCTGCAGCAAAAAGAAATTCTCCAGCAGACTGCCTTCAGATTTTATCTGCAACTTTTGCCCTTAAAAATTCATTTGCAACACTGGCTCCTCCATGAGTCATGAGCCTGCTGGCCTTTGAACTGAAACTGCACCATCAGCTCTCCTGGGTCTCCAGGCTGCCAGCCTTCTACCTAGAGCCACCATTGACTCCCCTGGTTCTCAAACCTACTAAACTGCAGATTTTGGATTTACCAGCCGACATAATTTCATGAGCCGCTTTCTATAATTAATCCCTTTCCACAAATAGAAACATTCTGTTGTTTCAATTTTTCTGTACAATCCTAACTCACATATTGTCTCCATAGTTTTATCTTTTAAAAAATGTCATATAATTCTTCAGACTTGGTGATATAGCTTGAATTTGTGTCCCCACTCAAATCTCACGTTAAATGGTAATCCTCAGTGTTGGAGGTGGGACCTGGTGGGGGGGGACTGGATCATGGTGGTGGTTTCTCAGGAATAGTTTAGCACCATAACCTGTGATATTGTCATGATAGTGAGTTCCCATGAGATCTGGTTGTTTAAATGTATATAGCACCTTCCCCTAACCTGCTCCTGCCATGTAAGACACCTGCTTCCCCTTTGCCTTCTGCCATGATTGGAACCTTTCCTGAAGCCTCCCCCAAAGCAGAAGTCACTATACTTCCAGTACAGCCTGTGGAACTGTGAGCCAATTAAACCATTTTTCGTTATAAATTACCCAGTCTCGAGTACTTCTTTACAGGAATGCAAAAACAGACAAATACACTTGCCTTTGGGTTTTTTTTTTTTTTTTTTTTGAGATGAATTCTCACTCTGTCCCCTAGGCTGGAGTGCAGTGGCTCGATCTTGGCTCACTGCAACCTCCGTCTCCCGGGTTCAAGCGATCTTCTGCCTCGTTCTCCTGTGATCACACAGATGCACCACCATCCCAGGCTAACTTTTGTATTTTTAGTAGAGATGGGGTTTCAACATGTTGGCCAGGCTGGTCTCGAACTCCTGACCTCGTGATCCACCCACTTCGGCCTCCCAAAGTGCTGGGATTACAAGTGTGAGCCAATGTGCCTGTCCGCCTTTGGGGTTTTAAAAAATAGTTATATAATTTTAATCATACAATATTTAGTGTTTTCAGACTGACTCCTTTCACTGAGCCACATATATTTAAGACTTAACCATGTTTATGTATAGCGTGATAGCTCATTTCTTTTTTTCCTATTTTAAGGCTTTTTTTTTCACCTTAAGTTCTGGGATACATGTGCAGAACATGCAGGTTTGTTACATAGGTATACATGTGCCATGGTGGTTGGCTGCACCTATCAACCCGTCATCTAGGTTTTAAGTCCCGCATGCATGAGGTATTTGTCCTAGTGCTCTCCCTCCCATTGCCCCCCAACCCTCCAATAGGCCCTGGCATGTGATGTTCCCCTCCCTATGTCCATGTGTTTTCATTGTTCACATATGAGTGAGACAAGCTCATTTCTTTTTATTCCTTTTTATTACTGAATAGTATTCCATTGTGTGCATATACCACTATTTCTGTTTTCATTTGCCTACCAAAGGGCATTTGGGTTGCTTCCAGTTTTTGGTGATTTTGTATAAAGCTGCTTACACATATTTGTATGCATGTTTTTCTGCAGAAATAAGTGCTTTTGTTTTGTTTTCTTCATATGGAGTCTCCCTCTGTGGCCTAGGTTAGAGTGCAGTGGCATGATCATGGCTCACTGCAGCCTCAACCGCCCGGGTTCAAGCGATTCTCCCACCTCATCCTCCCAAGTAGCTGGAACCATATGTGTGCAGCTCCACACTTGGCTAATTAAAAAAAAAAAAAAAAAAAAATCTGGAGAGTCAGTGTCTCATTATATTGCCCAAGCTGGTCTCAAACTTCTGGACTCAAGCAATGCTCCCATCTTGGCCTCCCAAAGTGCTGAGGTTATGTGGGTGACCCATGGCATTCGGCCCAGAAATAAGATTTTGAACCAATTAGGTAAGAATGTGATTGCTAGATAGTATCTTAAGACTACGTTTAATTTTGTAAGAAATGTCAAAATAACTGTACGAACTTGCATTGCCACTAGCAATAAATGAAAATTCCTGTTTGTGTCACATCCATGTTAGCAACTGGTACTTTCATTTTTTTTTTTTTTTTTTTTTTTTTTTTTTTTTTTTTTGGTGGATATTAGTCATTCTAATAGGTTTAGGGTGGTATGATGTTTTGCTAATTTGCAATGTTGAAAAGACACTACTTTCTTCATTGGATCATCTTTGTGTCTTTGTCACAGAGCAGTAAACTATAGTTGTATGTGTCTATTCTGGGTTTTCTGATACATTTCATTGGTCTATATGTCTAGTATTTCTCCAATACTACATTATCTTAACTACTGTAGTCTAACAGTTATTCCTGAAATTGGCTAGTTGTAGTACTCCAACTTTTTGTTTTCCTTCTTCAGTACTACTATGTTGGCTATTATACGTCTTTTGCCTTTCTATATAAACTTTAGAATCAGTTTATTGATTATCTACAAAATAGATACTGGGACTTAGACTGAGATTTTGTTGAATCTTAAGATCAAGTTAGGAAGAACTGACGTCTTAACAACATTGAATCTTCTATTCTGTGAACACAGAATATCTCTTCTTCATTTATTTAAGTGTGTTCTTATTTCTTTCATCAGTGTTTTATAGTTTTCCCCATACAGACCCGATATGTACTGTATTAGCTTTATACCTGAACAACTACAACACGGATGCAACGTCTTGGTCTGCTTATGACCTAGATTTTTATGTAGCTGAACAAGCTCACTTTCTTGATGCAAGGTCACAATGTTACCTGTAGGGAGAATGCCGTTGATGAAACTAGAACTTGCATTTCAGACTCAGCATGCAAACTAAAGGAAAAATGGCTGTTTACAAACTCTGAATGTCTGACTAAGCAGAATATTGAAATATCTGAGATAACTTCAAAATATTATCTTTTAATAATGATTGGCATACTCCATCTAAATTAAACTCTTTGCCTGGTAACCAGCAGTTAAATTTTCTTAATGACTCAGCATTAAAATAATTTCCAATTATTCCTCTTTCAAGCCTGTAGATCAGCTTACTAAGAGACTGTCCTGTGATTTCAAAATAAACTATTAATATACCCTTTTAAAATTATGTGTATTATTTATACTAAGGATTTTCCAGACACCATGAAACCAAAACAAAATGTAGAAATTAATGAGAAGTTGAGGCCAATATATGATGGGTGCTGTCATATAAAACCAATGAGGTTTAGTTTTTGCTTTTATCAAAATACTCTTTCACTTATTGGCTTATAAGGAAATTTTATAAACTTTTAAGATAATTATATATTTATAAAGTATTTATTGAACTTTCATACTAATTTCATTTTTTAAAGTAGCTTTCAATGTTAAAGAATCAGTAATGTAATACATGAGGATCAAAATCTGTAGTTTGCATAGCAGGTCAGACAAGGTGATCTCGAGTTATCTTTCCATCTTCTTCTTTAGAATTTCACCCCACCCTCCAGCTCACTGCTTATACAAGCATAGGCACTGTGGTTCAGCTTAGAAGATCCTCCTCTTTTTCCTCCTTGGTTTACCAAAACCACTCCTATCCAAATTGCCCTTCAAATGGACACAAGCACAGCATCAATTTTCTTCCCTTGATTCCCAGAATACTTTGGGTGAACACCATTTTGGCACCTCATGGCGAATTCATTGAGAGCAAAATCTGCAAAACACTGTGCTTCTAAAAGAAAGTACTTGTGTATTCACAGGAGAAAGGAGAAACGACAAGAAAACTTTGCTGAATCTCTTCTGGATTCTAAACAGTTAAGGCAGAAATCACAATAAGATGCTAGAAGAAAGAATACAGAATTCCAACAAAATTTTAAGATACAGTAAATACTTTTGAAAGGATTTTTCTGTTACAGATGAAGAAATCAAGCTATACACTCAACTCTCCAGAGGCAGTCATTCTTTTCTAAGGCTAGAGTTACTTGATGGGAAGGATACTTTTGTATGTTCACAAGCTATATGAAGTACCAAAAAGATGCATTTGAAATAGATGATAAATGAGTGCTGCACAGAAATGACATGAGCCAATACTTCAATGTACTGCAACAAGAATTCTTTCTACCAAAGATATTACTAGTGCCCAGTTTGAAAAGTAAGGCCAAAAGAGGCTTATTGATTTCATCAGGACATATTTCCACTAATTGCACATACTGCTTATGTGAACCATGATTTGCACAGATAGAGATCTTGACGTATTCTAGGTCTTCTTTCTTGCTTTGAATATTATACAATTTGCCCTGACTTATCAATTATCTGTTTAAGTTGGCTTGTAATTCTGACTACATGTATTTATTTCTTTTCAATCTGACTATTACACACTTAAACTCAATAATCTCCTCAATTGATTTTTCTGTACCTCTCAGAGTAAGCCATCTATCTCATCACTGCTATTCAAGAAAGAGGTAATATTCACCAATGTTATACATGTGTGGTGCATGTTTTCATTAATAACGTGACTTGTCTAAAAAATGAAACTATGTCTTGCTTTATTACATCAGATTCTACTGTTATTCCATGATAGTGCTAGACTTTTTTCATCAGATCACCAATTAGCTTTGATCACCAGGAATTAAGTATTCACCTAAATTTAATTGAGGTTCTTAGGTTCTCTTTGTTACATTCATATTAGAAACATATTGCACAGTACCTTCAACAACAACAACAACAACAAAATACTCAGTAAATGTCTGCTAAACAGAACTGAAGAGAGTAAGAAATGCCATCACTTTTCTGAGATACGGAAGGCAAGCAAAAGTGAGGTGATATATCACTCCTAATAAAAACAGTGTATACACACAAATGCATAAACACAATGGCATATGCAACACATTTACAAGTTGAACATCATTACCTTCAGAACGATCTCAAACTAATAGTATTTAGAAAAAAATTAAGGTATTGTATTTTATTAAGCATGTCCCTACTCCCATTTTGTATATACTTTATTGTCATTTCACGGCTAGATGTGCCATCATGTCAGTTGAGAACATTAATCTTGTTTAGGCTGAAAGGAAAAAGTGCCATCCAAGGAAAGCAATGAAGCATTTCTCTATATCTTTTATGTTTAAAGGCTTTCTGAGTGTCATCAGATAATGTCACATTCAGACAATCATCTTGCCAGTTCTGAATGTACTACTCTACTTGTACTGCTTGGCAAAAAGATATAAGAATACAGTTAGAGTTACGATATGGTATATTTTCTCTAAGTTATAGAATGAGTTCTGATAATATTGCAGACATTAAATAATTGCTTAAGTCTAAACAGTAAGGCATCTTGATGTGGAATGTAATTTGTTCTAATTATTCTGGTTATAGTTTTTCTATCTCATATTTTAAAGTTTCATTTCCTTACATGGCTAGAATATCAAATATATTTCTGCAAACATTGTATTTTCTCAAAAGATAGGCCCTCAATAATAAATCTTACAATGAACAGAAAGCCTGTCTTTCTTCAAATCAAGAATACGAGACATAATTTGTTGCCGGGGCATATATGAAAGTCCTAAAAAAATACTCCAATGTCTCATCTCAGTGAATGGGCCCACTGAGTTACAAGCTAGAAACCTAGAAGCCTTGCTCACCTAACCCTATATTCCTCTTACCAAGTCCAACAATTTTTTCCCTTTATCTTTTGAATCTGTACAATCCTCTATCTACACATTAATCCAAGGTAGTGAGATAAAAATAGGTATTATGGAGTAAAAGGGTTTTATTTAGGAAATGCTGGTTAAACAAATTAATCCTGATCACCATAAGACTTGTGAGCCTTGAACATGTTTTATTGTAACTCTTCAAGGCACATTTTGAAAATTCATTTGGCAATCACATTAAACACTCAGGGACTATTTGACCAAAAAATGGAATTGTTTTGGAATAGAAATGGAGAGATTTCACCTCTGATTCAGATACCCAAAGCTCTGAAAACAGACACATTAAGGAATAAGGAAGTACCGATATAAAAAAAAGTTGAACAACTGAGTCTAACGAATGTGGTCTGAATGCTGCAAAGTTCTGGGCTAGCTCCTCCTCTCCAGAATTATATCATTTATTGTTGCATGAATGAGTAATGTTTGTCTTGTGTCTTATACTTTCCATCCATTTCATATCCTTATGGATTTACGCATGTCTACTTTTTGCTCTACTTCTCAGACACCTTGTGCACCATTTTCTTTCTCTTTTCCATTTTACGGAGAGAGAATTGAAAGGGGTGTGGTACATTGAAAAGAAAATCAATTCCCAAGAAGCAGTAAAAGCATAGCCGAAATAAAGGACTACAGATTGTGCAGAGACAGAGCTTTGAGCATTCTATTCATGCCAGGGCTTTCTTTCAAAGTCACTGGAAGATAAAGAAGCAATTGTGACTTTGGAAATCTTCCAAATACAAGCTGTGTGTTGCTTGAAAAACTACTTCTCTGGTAGCAAAACATGGGTGATCAGTTCCAGGGGTGGGGAGGGCTACAAAAACCATGCCTGACTCAATAAAAATCTATGGGGAGCCACATCAGATGAGCGACCACTATGAATGCTCTAGTCTGCATCTACTTGGGGTGGTGGTGGTGGTCGGGGATGGCAGGTGCATATTTGGAAACAGGTAGCCTATTAACTACTTTTCAACAGTAAAATTAACTCTTTCCTATTTCCAGGGATCTGAGCATCTCAGCATATAACAAAATTCATCTCCCACTGCAGTTCTGGCTGAAAATCTTCCAGTGTCCCTCTGACCAGAAATAAAATTAGGACGCCTGCAGAACAATATGCCCTCCTTCAAGTCAAGTACAGTTGTATCATTGTGCTTGTTTTATAAGGGGTATCTCCAAACCACCATCTCTCTGTTTATAAGAAAGCATGAATAACTTTTCAAAGATTGTTTTTTTCACTGTGTTTCTTTAATGTCAAATTAGAGCCAAAGAATGCTGTGATAATGTTTTGTAACATAAATTGAAAGTTGAAAATGAGTCATCATCACTTTTTTGTTATTGTTATTGGCTCTGATCTCTTTAAGAAAACATCATACTAGTTAATAATTTGTTTATAAATTATTTAAACAATAGTCCCATTGATGCACAAAACTATGTCTTTAAAGGTCAAANTATTTGGAAACAGGTAGCCTATTAACTACTTTTCAACAGTAAAATTAACTCTTTCCTATTTCCAGGGATCTGAGCATCTCAGCATATAACAAAAATTCATCTCCCACTGCAGTTCTGGCTGAAAATCTTCCAGTGTCCCTCTGACCAGAAATAAAATTAGGACGCCTGCAGAACAATATGCCCTCCTTCAAGTCAAGTACAGTTGTATCATTGTGCTTGTTTTATAAGGGGTATCTCCAAACCACCATCTCTCTGTTTATAAGAAAGCATGAATAACTTTTCAAAGATTGTTTTTTTCACTGTGTTTCTTTAATGTCAAATTAGAGCCAAAGAATGCTGTGATAATGTTTTGTAACATAAATTGAAAGTTGAAAAATGAGTCATCATCACTTTTTTGTTATTGTTATTGGCTCTGATCTCTTTAAGAAAAACATCATACTAGTTAATAATTTGTTTATAAATTATTTAAACAATAGTCCCATTGATGCACAAAAACTATGTCTTTAAAGGTCAAATCAATTTTTTTAAGACAAATAATTACAAACGTTTTGCTCCTAAAATTGACACATTTGTACTTAAAGCTATGAAATAAAAATGCTCAGTAAAATGAAATAAAATAAAATGAAATAAAAGCACACTGCAATACTATATAAGACAAAAGGTCAAATAGTTACAGGCTGTGTGTTTTAAAAATGAAAACTAGTGCCATCAGTAATAGTCTCTTCCTTTGATTCTCCCTTTCCCCAACCGGGGCCCACACTAGAGAACAATAGTCATGTTGGGCTGCACTGTAAATCTTTCCTGTATTACACTAATGACACCACTACTGTGTGAACAAAACATAAGTGGCATTAGTTAAATTTATGGCATACTTGACTTTCATTTAGCATGTGAATATCATACTCATAATATCCTCCACAAACTATTCCCACCACACACAACCTGTGTTCTACATATGCTACTGCAAGTCTAATAGATAAAACGGCAAAAACTAATGGATATGACAAGCCATCTTTCATGTCCTTTTATAATGCCCTGTTGCCATGTAAAATACAAAACTGTCCTGATTTTTTTCCATCAGCCCCATTTGAACACGTAGGTGTCGACATCTTCCATTCTAGTAAGAGAGCAACTTTCTACAGAAAGACACTCAAAAATTACTGATACTGACTCACATGAACACCTCAACTATAAAATGAAGTAGAACTGCTACATTTCTAACAAAAACTCATTAGTCAAAAATTGCACCAGAAAAAAGATACATGCATGCTGACAATTTCTGCTCAGGGTATTTATACAGAAAGAGATAAATAACATCTATTTAAAATTGTATGTTGAAAAACAAACAGAACTTTGACATGTAATTTATACTTTGATTTTTTCTTGTGTTATGCTATATAACAATATTAGTCTAGACAAGATGAATAGAATGATGTAACTTATAAGATATAATCCTGACAATGGATCTCTAAGATTTATTCCAACTTTAAAATTTGTACTAGTTTGATATCTAAAGTAAATATCAAAAAGAACACATCTTCATATATGACATATATAAATGATGAAATAAATTTGAGAATATAAGGAATCTTGGTATTTCTCATTTTATGGACAAAATTTTAAAAGTGAACAGATATTTTAGATTTCATTTTTTACCTTGAAACATCCATAAGAAGTGGTTACATTCAACTTAAGTTTACATGTTAATCACTTATGATCAAAGTTACATCTGAGCTAATATTTTTAAATTTTTTGGAAGATAAGACACATAAGACTTATGTTTTGGTAAAACACATTTCACAAAGCCAAAATTAAAATTGGATTTTTTGTGTAGTAGAAAACAGAAAAGCTACAAGCAAGCAAAAACCAAAAACACTTTCATAACTATCTGAATGAAATAATAACTAAAGAAAGACACTTTTTTTCTCTCTCTCTGAGAAGTAGTCTCGCTATGTTGCTCAGGCTGGTCTTGAACTCCTGGGCTCAAATGATCTTCTCATCTTGCTTTCCAAAGTGCTAGGATTACAGCCAGCACACCTACCCTAAAGAAAGATTTTAAACAACTACAAGAAATACATTGATGTTGTGGGCCCTCAAATATTTATGGCAACTCCTTATCTTTTATTTCCCCCAAATTTATAAGAACAATATAAAATTCCAACATTTTAAGATTAAAATTCTGCCCCTTGCAACCAAAGTGACAAAACAGTTTTGACAACCTATGAGCTTTTTTCTTTTAATTGGCCCTAAGTGGGTCTAATAATACTGTTATCGCAATATCAAATAAATATATTTACCAATAATTAGCAATAGAGGAAACAATATTTGTGAGGAAGGATATATTTCTATTTCCATAGTCAAATGCATCTACATAATACAAAACAAACATACTTGTATATTTATAGCTTTTCTTAGGACATGCATATATTTAAAATTTTTTCCTGTGCTTGAACTGCTCCTTGGTCTGTCTTATCTCTTGTCTCAGAGCCTGTATTTTCGAATTCTACTGATGATATAAAAATGATCTTTTCTAGAGAGATTTGTTAAACATCTTGTTCTACTCTGCCTTGTGATAACTGTATTTTTCAAAACTTAAATTTCAGAACATTTTATAGTCACCTGTGATAGTTTCATGTGTCAACTTGACTAGGCTATGGTGCCCAGGGTTTCATCAAACATTAGACTAGGTGTTTGACGAAGGTATTTCGTAGATGTGATTAACACTTAAGCAGAGCCAGGCACAGTGGCTCATCATGTCTGTAATCTCAGCACTTAGGGAGGCTGAGGCAGGCCGACCACTTGAACTCAGGGGTTCAAGACCAGCCTGGGAAATATGACAAAATCCCATCTCTACAAAAAATACCACCATTAGCCAGGCATGGTGGTGCACACCTATAATCCCAGCTATTTGAGAGGCTGAAGTAGGTGGAGTGCTTCAGCCCAAGAGGTTGAGGCTGCAGTGAGCTGTGATTGTACCACTGCACTCCAGCCTGGGTGACAGAGTAAGACCCTATCTTAAAACCAACCAACAAATAAACAAATCAACCACTTAATCAGTAGACTTTGAGTTAACAGATTCCCCTCCATAATATGGGTGAACCTCATCAAATAAGTTGAAGGCCTTAAGAGAAAACACAAGGTCCCCAGTAGAGGAAGAAATCTGTCTCGAGACTGCCTTCAGACTCAAGATTGCAACATCCACTATTGCAAGAATTTCTGGCACGCCCTGCAGATTTCAGGCTTACCAGCTTTCACAATCTTGTGCACCAATTTAAAATTAATCATTCAATCACACACACATACCCCTCCTAATAATTTAGTTCTATTTCTCTGGAGGACCCTAATATATCACCATATTTTGTTTTCTTCTCTATTAGTCTCAGATAAGGAAGGTCTAACCATGATTGATGTGTGTTCACAAAAAAATATGTGAATATGTGGGGGTTTCCTTTTTTCCACTCTCACTGTTCCTTAAACTACTGTTGAACTCTGTTTCTTGACCAGCTGGAGGACTGGTTGAAGGACAGGGCTGGACCCAAGAGCAGGGGTGCTCTTCCCTGTTGGTTTGGTAAAGCCACTGTGCCATGATCCACCTTTCACTTTGGCTCCCTTAGATATAAGGAGTTGCTGTGTCTAAGCAACTTTATGCTGCCTGTACAACAGAAATGCCTGTTCACTTTTGGCTTGTTATCACAGGTACATGAAACTTGGGGATTCCCAGAACTGTTTTTCAATGTGGTTGGGATTCAGCCTAGGGAGTGAGCATGAAAGGTGTAGAGCCAGGCTGCTCCATTGCATTCTCATGCACTTTGCTCCATTCACTCTGTTTTAGAAACAAGGCCTTCTTAGCTAAATCCTGCACTACGATATCCCTGTGTCCTCTGAGCCTCAAAATGCTGCTAATTCCAAATGCTGTTGATTTATAACAGTGAAACTAAGTCTATGAGATGTGCACTGGATTTACCCTGAGTGCCACAATCATGTTTACATTTAGAGGTTGGGCCATTGTGATCAAGTACTCAAAAAAAAAAAAAAAAAAAAAAAAAAGCATCTGGTAGAGTTTTAAGAAGTCATCTGATATACCAATGAATATGACGTTATGAGCTGAACTGTGTCTACCCAAAATTCGTATGTTGAAGCCGTAACCTAACCCCTAGTACCCTGAATGTGACTTCATTTGGAGATATTAAAGTTAAATGAGGATTTGAGGGTGGAATAGGGTCCTATTCCAATATTGCTGGTGTCCCATAAGAAGAGAAAGAGATATCTGGGATGTGAATACGCTTAGCAAAGAACACTGTGAGGACACAGTGATAAAGTGGCCATCTGCAAGACAAGGAGAGAGGCCTAAGAGGAACCAAACCTGCTGACACTTTGATTTCAGACTTCCAGCCTCCAGAACCATGGTGTTTAAGTCACCCAGTTTGTACTATTTTGTTATGGCATCCTAGGTAGACAAATACATATGGCATCAAAAAATGAAGAAACAAAACATCTAAGAAAAGCATTACATACAGGGATTAAGGTGCTTCCTTGAGCTGCACTATCTACTGATCAAACACACATCCCATCTAAGTTTTTGTGATCTAGGATCAGAATGTGTAAGGGAAGATGCACAATTCATTTAATAAGATGGCATCCTTAGGCTCCTACTTTTGATTCAAGTATTTTTTATGAAGTTGCATAAGGGTATATTTCCTCAACTTTAGCTTTTAAAAAATGCCTTTTGTTGCCTTCTCATGTGAAGACTTATTTAATGTGGTATAAAATTCTTGGCTAGGTATCTGACTGCAAAACACTGTAGATGCAGTTGTATTTTCTTTAGGATTTTACTATTGTAGCATAATTCTGAAGTATTTGTATTTTTTTTAAAAAACCCTATCTTATTTCTTTCTGTTTCTGTATTTCTAGATAAGGGTGGAGCTATACTGAACTTGGGTGATAGTCAACAAAGAAAATGCACTTTGTTCCTTGCCCCACTTCATATGCCCTTCTGTGATGTCCGAATCCATTGCTCAGAGCTGGATGGCTGGCCCACGTAGATTCTGGGGTTTGGGTTTCTATCCAAACCCCAGAATCTATCCTCTAGGGATCATCCACAGTTCTAAAGTGGACCTTACTGTTCTCCAATAGTCCAGTGCACTAATGTTCAGAACTGCTGGAATGCGTACAAAACTAGATACTGCTGCATAAACCACTACCTAGCCTCTTCCTATATGTTTTGTTTGTAGGGTTCCACTTGTGAGAGCTATACTCTGCAGGGGACAAAATATAAGCATGTCCTCTCCTCCCTATTTATCATTTAATTACTTTCTGAATACATATGAAAACAGATAGGTACTTGCAGAAGGAGTTTGCTTTGAAAAGTAAAATTTATACAATATATGAGTAAGCTTCCAGTTCCCAGTTTAAATAAACCTTCTATTTTGAGCCATGCAGCATTTTACAGCATTTTAGGGCAAACTTAGTTCTGTTTCCAAAAGTGTACATCAGTAAGCCACCAATTGCACTTGAAAATCTAGTTCCATCAATGGAGTTGGAGACGAGCATGTAGAATAAAATGATAATAGTAACGTACAGGTGGTGGGTGTGCAAGTGTCCACTACAAGATTATCTTAATTGCTATAGTTTTGAAATTTTATGTAACTAAATGTAGGAAAATAATTCTAGAATTCCTCCCAAATTCTGGCAGTAAGCCGACAATCAGTCTATATTTTCCATACTATGAACAGATACTTCTTTGCGTGTCTTCATAGCCAATTTACCGGAAATTTTTGGAAGGCTGTGTCCAGGGCTGCTATCCAGACACCACTTAAAATAGAAATCTCAGTACACCTTTGCAGCAATACATAGTTATTTACTGAACCCAAACAGCATCCAAGATAGAATGGGAGGCTCATAATCTAATAAAAAATAGCCAAAGTAATTATATCAAATGTTCCCACTAGCTAAAATAATATAGTAATACAAAATTTAGTTGGTCATATGAAACATTCCATGCAGTAAAGGTAGAGCTTATATAGCTTTTATGAATTATTTCAAATAATGGCAAGTATTAATAAAAATAAATAAATGAAGATCATCCCACAAAACAGGTATATCCCACATCAGGTATTTTTCTTGCCCATTTGAAATATAAACACCTGGCACATATTTAGAAAGACACAGATATTTGATTTACAAAATATACAGCTTTATAAAACCAAAGGCTTATTATTATCAAGTGAAGATGTGTATTTGGACCTGTGCCAAATGACATTTCCTTAAAAGAGTTAATATATACCTGGTCCCCAAATTAAAGATGGAAATAATCCACATGTTCTTGTTTAGACTTTATGAAACAAAAGAGATATTGAACATGTATTTTCACTATAAATACTGGAGAATTGTCAGAATAATTTCATGATGTCTAGTAGAGATGTTTTTCTGGCCAGCCCCAGATGAACATAAAGTAGTTATACAAACCATATTATTAAGTTACAAATCTGATTATTTCTCTTTTTAATTATTTCCTGCCTCACAACAGGAAAAAACAGATGTGCAACCTGGCTTACTGAGCAGTGATCAACAAGGATGGGGTAATCCTCATGAACTCAGGTTTATGTATGTGACAATTCCATAATTTCATTCCTTATTCAAGAAGGTTCAATGTTTCTGCTACACCTTAAAGATTATTGTCCTATGGACTTATCTAAATCTTCCTCTGAAATTCTCCTTGGTGTGTTCACCACATTGATTTTTTATTCTTATTTTTTTAAAAAAACAGCTCTGATTTTTCTGATCTCTCCTTCAATTAAGTTAAATCACCCTCAGTTGTCTTTATTTCTATTGCATTTCCCAATCAATTTCACTTTTTTATACAAAAACTATTTCTATCAATCATCTGGGACTTCAAGCAACTAGGTGTCCTGTCTTTATAGCATCAGCAATACTGGGCCTTTCACAACCTCTGTTTAGTTTTCAGAGTGGCAGCATAATAGGATATGAAGAGTCTTCTATTTGGGAAACTTAATGGACATGTTCTATAATCACTTGAGTGCTCTCTCGGCAGACAGCACTCCTCATCATACAAGTCACATGGGAAATACAAAGGAAAATCACGAGGTCTATGCACCCCCAAGAGGGGTGAATAAAATGAGGTATGGTGTATAGGCAATTAAGGAATACACATGGTGGAATCTATCAGTGAAAGTTCAGAGAAGCGGGGAATAATGTGAGCTAAAGCATCCTGGAGAAAAATAGCATGAGGTCAGAGGACAGTGAGGAATGAAAGACAATGTGTCTAGCAGGAGTTTATGATCTGGTCAGAAAACAATGGGAGGTAAAATTAGATGGACAGAGGACAGCAACATTATGGAGAATCTTAAACACTGGATGAAGAATTTGAACTTCCTGCAAGCAGCGGTAAACCTCTGCAGGTTTTGAGTATGGGAATCAAGAATGTTAAAAACAATATTTAAAAAGTAGCTGCAACAGTCCATCTGTGAAGTGATGAGAACCCAATAGCTAAAAGCTATCTCAGACATTTTAAGAATAAAATGTCACACACACAAAGTCACTAATATAAAATGAGTGAAATTTCACAAAACTATAGTTTAAAGGGCTCCTCTCTTTTTTTTGCTTAAAGGTACCCTACTGAGAACCTAGATACAAAAACAGGTTTTAACACGAACAAAGAAGTGTGAAACTTTGAGGAAGGTCTTTTGAATGATCAGGGTTCCTTTTAATTATAATCAATGAAGTTAATAAATCTCTTCTCTCCTTTCCCTTTTTCTCTCCATCAATCTCTGCCTCTCTTTAACACTAATCTGAATGTACAAACATATCTAAATCCAGGTTGTCCTTCATTGCCAGTTTCTGATGAGTCGTCTGGACTTCAGAATCAACATCCAGGAGCTCTGAGTAAACCACGCAGTACTGAAGAGTCCATGAGAATAGACTCTATTCTGCTTCTCCAAATCTAAACAGTGTCAGATACTAATAACTTGGTTTCAATTCTATACTTAACAGTGCTAAGGTTTTGCTTTTACTTCGCTAGCAACATTTTTAAAAATCCAAATCACTGGCATTGATTAATTAAAAAGAAAATTGAGACACCAGAAAGCAGGGTGCCAACAAATGCTGGGAACAGTGTTGGACTGCTCAGACACTGTCATCCAATCTCCTTCTCTGCAATAGAGAAAGATGTTTGCTCATCTCCTGTATAAAATACTATTGCACCCCTATCTTGCATCCAGATACACAAGTTGCAACATTGCTTCCAGACTCCTTAGCACTCACATTGTTTAGAATTCATTCTATACCTGGCAACCTATATGAGTAACATTTATGACAGCTAAACATGTTATTTTACATTACTCTGAAGAATAACCCTAAGCCTAAGGGATTATTTACAGTCAGATCAACAAATTGAGGAGAATATATTTAAAATCCTATAGGGGTAAAAGAGAATTTGTACAAGTGGCCTTTGAAAATTAAAGAATATATAAACAATAACTTTCCCTTTAATGTGAAGCATTACCTTTAAAATAAATACCTCAAAGTATGCTTTTTAGTAGTCAAATATCTCATAATAAATGTCAGGAACTTGTCTACAACACCTCCACTTTACCAGGTCCATCCCTAGCTTGAACTGCTGTTATAGTGACTTTAGTTCCCTTATTCTTGCAACAAAATTGATTTGAATACATTAACCACTGATTTAAACATAGGCAATTTCCAAACAATTTATAGAAAAATATTATTTCAAGAAAGGGTGAATTATTTGAGCTATTGGATTTATGCTCAGAATTATCATCATCATCATGGCCGTCATCAGGATGCCCGTTTTATAGATAAATATTTTCAGAAGAAAAGGCCAGATCAAAATAAAGAAGGTAGATAATACGCAGTTGACTTTTCAGACTTAATTTTTCCTCAGTTTTCACACTAGACAATACTTTTAAATTCACACAAAGGCCTAGTTTTCATTTTAGATAAATTGTTTTATATTGGCAGGATATCCCTTATCCTTAATATCCTTAATATCCCTTAAATGTGGAGGATTAGTTATCCAAAGATGAAGGAGGACTACAGTATTTTGCTTTTACCCAAAAGCAGAAGACTTTGTTCAGTACCATGTATAAAGAAGAATTATTTCTTTGGTTTCAAGACTATCTCTGTGTCTCTCTTTTCTTCTGGTAAACCTAATAACTTGTACCTTTATACATAATGACTTTTGATTACCTATTAAACACAACTTGATTTCTTCATTGGTGAGAAAAATTTATGCACAGCAAGAGTTGATTCTTGATGGAACTGAAGTACAAAGGAAGATCTAGATTATTTTATTTTGCTTGATATTTTATGAAAGTGTTCAGAATTATTGTACTGTAAATGAAACCTTGTAAATGTATAACTAAAAATTTATTCTGTTATAGTAATACAAATTTCCTTAAAGGTCAGGGGAACAGTCTTGACAAAGAAACATAAAATTTCAGTACAAATTATTGACAAATAATAGTATCTTTTAACAAACACTGGAAAAAATATATATTATAGTTTAACGCGGAACAAATCGTTATATCTCTGCCTTCATAAAAGTTACAAATAGTTACAAAGAACACTGTGAAATAAGCTCTTCTAAAAGACATAAATATGTGAGGAGATTTTAGAATACTTTAGTTCACATATAACTTGGAAAGAAAAATAAAAGCATAAACAAAACAAAACAAAACTCCTCACCTAAAATCCTGTTGAGATTTGGAGTATGGAGTCCTGCATATAGCAAAAGGAATATAAAAAAAAAATTGATCTGAGTGCAAACCTGAGGAACAGCATTTTGACTATCTTTTAAACAGTTTCACTATGTGTTAAAGCAACTGTTTTGAGCAGCTAGAGGTGTATTAACTCAATTTTGATAGCAAAAGCATTTTATATTTATTTGCTTTGTTTATAAAATTGTTACATTTCATCTTGAGCTTGGGTTTCTCAAACTGCCCTTTTGACCCACTGGGATGAATTTAGCCATGTGTTCAATCCTCACATCATATAGAAGCCAGAAGAATATTTAAATTATTTTCTGGTTTTGCTTTCAATTTTATAAGACTGTTCATTTTTAAGCAGCAGATGGTACAATATATTGTCCCATCTAAATTAAGATAAATCTTTCTTCCTTCCAAACATCAAATTATTTCTGATAATCAACAACCAACTCTCCTCTCTTACTTCGTAAACGCATATTATACTTTAATGTATACGTGTACTTAGCTACATATTATCATTATGTGCATATATGTATATATACATATATGCATATACTTTATATATACTTTATATATGCATATATGTGTATATATACATAGACCACATAGATACAATACAGTCATTGTAAATGACAATCTATGACCTTGCTTTCTCTACTTATCACCCTAGAACCAGAGAGCAGAATTCTTTCAGAACAAAGCATAAACAAGCAACACAAATTTATTCATTTTTACTTTAAAATTCAAATTGAGAGGCCTGCGAAGAAACTGACAAGCTGTCTTGTAGAGTATAAAGTCTACCACAGGCCGTAAGATTTTGCGCAGATAGATTAAGTGTAATGAAGTAAAGGGAATACATATCATCTAGGATGAAGAAATCCATCGTAGCTTTCAGCTAGACAAGACAAACATAGGAAGTACCCTATAGCCTTCCATTGGAAGTTAAGAAAATAAATACTCCCATGTGTGTGTGTGTGTGTATAAAATATATATATTATATACACACACATATGTGTAGTTTCCACAGACATGTCTCCTCTAAATGCAAACATATTCTTACAGATAAATATTTAAAGCAAAAAGTTTTTTAAATAAAGAAGTGGACTCAAGAAAATTAGAACGTGTAAAGAAAAAAATACCAGTAAGTCTTACATTTCAACAGAAATAAAGATTAATTTTAATAAGGAGTGATTGTCCTTCTAGTCATGCAATGCCTTATCATCTAAGTATCCTGGTGTCATGTATATAAAATGCATTTCTACACACAAAAGAAAACTTTGGTACTATCATATATAGGGCATGCTATATTTTAAACCAAAACCAAGTAGAGACAATTTGGTACATTGCTTTGTCACATAATTTCAAATTATTGTAATATAACTAAGATACTTATGGTATTTGATCTAAAATATTGACTTATTTCTCAAATACTTTTCAAAATTCATCCACGTTAAAGGAACTGAAATATTCAACAGTTTATCTAAAGCTAATTGGTCCTGAGACTTAATACACTTCTCCCCTTTCTCTTCTATAATGTAGATCTGTCCATAAATGCCTTCTTTTCACCTTCCAGGCAGAAGAGAGGTTAAAGGCAACAGCAAGAGATTGACATTGAACTACAAGATAGCAGACACTAATATAATAACTCAGCAACCCCCCACCCTTTCCATTCTCCCAGTACTTTGACTCATCTCCATATATTCCTCTCCAAATAAGTTCACCTCTCACCATATACAGAAAAGGAAGGGAACTATACATTCACTTAAGAAAAAGACTTGATGAAAACCTTTGTAATTATCTGATTTGAAATGCTAAATATCATAATACATGAATGTTTTATTTCAAGTGGTAACCTGATTTCATCTAAAACATGGTACTATAATAATGCTACTCTGACCTATGTAAGTCTGAAAATGAGGCTTCCTATTAGTGTTTTAGAATATTACCACAATGAGATGACTTCTTTTCCACACCCGTCATTACCAATAATTGCACCATTTCCAAACACCAATTTGGGCATTCCTCTCACAGAGTTATTGCCCTTACCTTCCAGTTCATGGACTCTAGTGCTCCCATTCAGGGATTCACTGGCCTCATTGGCAATTCTAGTCCGCTAGCCTTTCATTGGCCATCCCCTGCCCTCACTTCACTCTTTACCCAGCTTAGATTCCAAGCGAATCATTCTAATCACATCCTTTCATAAGCTCTCAGCTATTTTTTCCCCTCTTAATATTTTGCTGGAGAAACCCAAATCTGAGTTAAATCTTATCCTCTGCCTACTCTGCACTTGTAATAAAACAGCTGAAAGTGGCTGGATTTCACAACAACGACAAAAGTATAATGACTAGTTCACATTCAATTTTTGACTACACCCGAGTAGTCAATTTTTGACTAGACTGAGGTGGGTGTTCCCCACAGTCAAGAACTCTACTTCCTTGAACTGTTTACTCTATTTTATATCTCCTCTCTTCTTATTTTTCATCCCATTCTCACTCTTAGCAGCCCAGCTTGATTCTTTTTGCATTCAGAAGAGAATATCCTCACTGTCCCACCACAGCTAAGTGAACCAAGGTCTTCTCTCTCCTAACTCACCCAGGTGGCCCTCTTCTCTTCCTCAAACATGATGCTTCTCAGATTCTCTATAGTGAAGGACAAGACCCCTCCCTAAATTGAGTGTGAGCCTAAACTTTTGTAAAATACAATAAAAATAACTTACCAAATAATGAAATAAAAAAGTAAGAAATGCAACTTGTATCAATTGCCAGTTCAATGTATATAAATATCACATTAAATTGCTTTAAATCTTTTTGTGTATTTGTAATAAATGATCAACATGGTGAGCACACTTCGAGTAGCCCTGCCCTACTTCATCAAATATTGCCCACGGCAGGTCTAAGGCATGTTGTTTACTCCCCTGGAACATTCCTCTCACAGAGTCACATGGCTTGTTTCTTATCTTTTTCACTTCAGTAATCCCCTAAGAGAGGACTGATCTTTCTGACCACCTTATCGTCTTTCTCAAAATAAGATCTTGCCATCATTTTCCATTTCCTCACCTAGCACTATTTTTCTCAATAGCACTTAAAATTCACATGGCATTCTTATATAATTATTGTGTAGTGCTTGTTCTCCAATATAAATTCTATGAAGACAAGGACTTTGTTTACTACTGAGTTCTCAGGATTTAAATTATATTTGCTGCAAAGTAGGTGTTTAATAGTGCTGAATAAATGCATATATTGCACCAAAAATATAACCAAAGATAACTAGAATGTCATTATCACAGGTTTCTGGAGAACTGCAAAAGGTTTCTATAGTTTCCTAAATATCCATGTATGGATTTTGTCACAATAACACATGTTCAATGCTTCTCTACCATGTGTCCCAAAATTAGGGGGAAAATCAACAACAACTCTCTCTCAGGAAGGGCAATACTGTGGTGGTAGGGGCTAAATTTTAACCATCATATATGCTGTTTAAAATAAAGTTGACTTCCCAACAGCTACACAATAACAAGATTTTTCAATTGTTTTAGGCGCTTAGGGGAAAATCAATTGGAATAAGCTTTTAGACAGAAGAAACTCCTAATGAAATGAAGGCATGAACAATTAAAAGGCACTGCCTTTCAAGAAAGCTACAGGTGAATTTGTAATATTACTGTTCCTTAAAATGTGTTAAGGGGTAGTTCTTATGTTCCTATCACACACACACACACACACACACATAATAATAATAATAATAATAATA
>NW_016803360.1:2037081-2059340 GCF_001698545.2 Rhinopithecus bieti
TATATATATATATATATATATATATATATATATACACACACACACACACACACACACACACACACACACATACCAATTTGGTAAAACACTATTGTTTGCATTCTAATCTGCAAATATCACATAAGACACCATGTCAATGTACAAAATTAATAATTTAAAATCATTCTGTGGAGCAGTGTATAATACTCAACAATTTCACATCCTGTTTGCAAAATCTACAAGTATCATATAATTGTTTCACTTAGGAACATGTTTTAATACAAATGAATAGCCTGTAAAACAGGTACTAGAGAACTAAAGTGGGAATGTTTCTCTTATTCCAATCTAATTAGCTCATTCTTCTACCTCAGTTTGCTCTCCTGTTATCTTCTGAGATACTGTCTTTGTATAAAATGAATATTGCATTCATTTCTAACTGTGTTCTAAGTAGTAAATGTTATTAGTTACCATATATAAATGCATGCTGTATAGTATGTGAAATTTATACAGATATTATATGAACAGATATTGGAAACATTTATGAATAAAGATGACAATATTTAGAAATGCTTAAATATTCTGGTAGAATAATAATCTGCTTAAAGCTAAATAGCTACAATAGCTTTTTACAGAGTTTTTTAGTTGGAATTACAAGAAACCAGTAGCATTTTATGGTTTCAGAAAAGCCATTCATCATCTTTGGTAGTAAATAGAAAACTTTAATTCTTCTTTCAGGATAGACAGTCAGATATTCATATTCAAACTCATTCATCAGTGTCTCTCTACCATGGATGTAGCTATTTCCAAATATTTATACATTTTTTACCCTTAAATCATAAAATAGAAAAAATTTAATATCATTAAGAATCAAATGGAATAAATAAAATGAATCCAATAAGTAAATCTCAATAATTTTCAATACTCATACAGAGACTTCTTCCTATCAGTAGCACATCATTAATGTGAGGGTTGGCCACAGATTGCTGCAAATGTTTTTAAAACTCTATCATACAAGTACATGTGAGGATATCCTGGCTCAACAATAGATCATATGAAAACAACACAGGATAAAACAATAAAAACTGAAGCGAGGAACTGCTCTGCAAAATAAAATATCTGATGGACCAAAAATGATTAACCTAAGTTTACAAGTGTCTCCTTTCCTTCTCTCCAACCAATAAAGCAAAGGCTTTTCTGCCTGCTCTATTTTCTCCCCTGTTTCAGTAATCTTCAAATGTACAGATTCTTTGTTATTGTGGAGAAAGCTAAAAGGTAAATTTGTACAATAGTAATGTGATGGACAAAAAAAAAAAAAAAAAACACACAAAAGAATTTGAGTTGACTGCTAAACTTGAACTAAGATAAGGCTGGCAAGAATGTAATCGTAGTGACCAGAAAACGGGAGGTGAAAAACAATCATAGTCCATATTTGGTTGAACCACAGCATGTGAAGTTCACTTGCCCATATCATATTTTAAGAGGGGCACTGATGAATTTATTTGAATGATGAGTATGTGCTGAGCCATCAAGGTAGAAGAAGCAGGGTTTTGCTATTTAGTACTAGAAGGATGAGGAGAATACATTTTACTTAAGTAGGTAGATGCTGCCTAAAAATAAAAAGGGTTGTTTTGTGAGGTAGAGAATTCCTGATTATTGGAATTTTAAAATATTCATTGAAAAATATCTTCAGCATATATTATGTAAAATGCTATGCAAAGCATTATGAAATTCCAGATAGTAATAATATATACTTCTTCTCTCAAAGAATATCTACTACAGCATGAATTTGGAAGGTATGAATAATTGCTGTGTTGGGATTACCGTAGAAGGTGATCCTTTTTGACAGGGAAAGGACAGAAACATTCCTCTATAATACTTTCCAATTCAAATGGTTAATGCTGATCATTAGCATTTTATTATTCCTTTCCTGAAGAGACCCGAATATTCCTTAACAGGTTACAGATATACTATTAGCATTTCTTCAATATACCAATCAGATCAAAACCAAGGATTGGCTGATTGCCCAAAAAGAATACATTAGCCTTTCTTTTCTTACCTTTGCAAACTTTTAAAACATTTTAGAGTTATCAAAACATAAAAATAAAAAAAGTTCTGCTTAAAAATGATGTGTCCAGCTACAATGATGTACTTAGCAAAAACAATCACTAGTGTATAGAAAATTTATCTGCATGTTCATTAGCTTTGGAGGAATGAAACTTGGTTTACTCTAGGATCATATTATGTCTTTCCAAGGAAAGAACAAAGCCAAGGTTTGGGAAAATGACAGAATTGTATTACCTGTTTCCATGATTTCAAGCGTAATTCATCGACCATATCTTACATAAATGACTGATACGTTTTCATCAAAGAGAACCATGAACCAAATCAGTCTGCTTGATATAAGGGTGTAGACTGTCACTAATAAGAAAATCTTTATGAGAACACTTGGACACAGGGTTGGGGAACATCACACACTGGGACCTGTCGTGGGGTGGGGGGAGAAGGGAGGGACAGCATTAGGAGATATACCTAATGTAAATGACCAGTTAACAGGTGCAGCACACCAACATGGCACATGTATACATAGGTAACAAACCTGCACGCTGTGTACATGTACCCCATAACTTAAAGTACAATAATAATAATAATAAAGAAAATATGGCATATCATGGTTAATGAAATAATAATAATATTGATAATAATTCCAAAACAGAATATACTAAACCTGAAATGTACTAAAATGGTGCTTTAGATTTGTCTGAATTAATTAATATTTTAACTTTTGAATAGTTGTTATATTGCAGTCACATTGTAATGTTGCAAACATGCAGTAGACAGCTTTGGAATTAGATAGGCATATAGTCCAGTTCTAAACTAGTAGTCACTATGTGACACCTAATCTTGCTAAGGTTATTTCTTCATTTATTTTAAATGGGCTTAATAATACATACATCACAGGGTAGTTGTGAGAATTAAAATAGATGAGGTCTGCATGCAGAGTACTTGGTAAAGAACCTAGCAGTTGGTAAGGTCTCAATAAATGGAAGCTGTATATAATGTTTGTAATATAACTAATTTGATATATGGATGCCCATTCATATTGCTCTCATCACTCCTCTCTTCCTCCTTGTTCCTGCCAAACTAAATCAGCACTGGATTTGTGTGCATGTAAATGATAGGTAAGAGGTAGTCGTTGCTGAAGGCCTTTAGAACTGAGATTACTTACAACTAACTGTAGATGTTCACTATGGGGAATAGTATTCCGGGAGTTACAACATGCCAGGATTTCATTACAATTACGGAATCTTCCTCAATAACCCTAAGTGAATCTTTTTCTACTGGAAGATGAAACAGACATAATGTCTGCTCATGAGATGGAAGCACAATGTAGTCTTAAGACGTTCATTACAATCAATTTGGGTTAAAAGGAATACCAGAAGTTCAGTGGATTTGGCTGTGATTTTAGCTACAATCAATATAGCAGTAAGCCAGAGTCAAAACTCCAGGGGTAAGAGTGGGGGTGGGGTAACAGATCTATAATTACTGCACTAGGCTTAGTGTTGCTTTTTAAAGCTTTTAATATCACATAAAATTATTTCTGATTTTATTCCTTTTGACTTACACAAATACATAGTGGGCAATAGGCCAAATAAATGAACAGTTCCAACAAAACTGGATTCAAGAGAGGAGCTATATAACCCTTCCACTGGTTATGAAGCAAACAAATAAAACCTACTAACTGGTATATGTCCTACATTCTAGCCTCATTGGACCCTGAAGGGCCCACACTTTGAACTCACTGTTCCCTCACTCAGGAATATACCACCTTTTCCCTCTCCGGCCTTCCCTGCTCATCTTTCTAGAGGCATTCCAAATGTTACGCCTTCTGTCAAGACTTCTCTGCTTCCTTGACACTTTCAAACAGCTGACTGCTATTCATGCTTTGAAAACGTGCCCTGTTATAACATTATATAAACATCTGTTTATCCCTTTCCTCCTGGATATTGCATTTTCGTTGAGAAGTCCCAATTGTCTAAGTATAAATTACTGAAGAAGGGAAGGGCAACGCTATGAAAAACACAGATTTAATGTCAAATCCTGGCTCTAGCTACAGAATTGGGGAAATTTATTTAAACTTTCTGTGTTTACTCATCATTATAGGAGGATGAAAACGTTCATTTGGGGTTTTAGGTTTTTATAAAAGATTAGTCATAAAGTATGTAAGGTGATTAGCATGCATAGTATTTGGCAAAGACAATTATGGCTTAAAATGTCAGTTATTATTATTGACAATAACTCAAATATAGCATATCATGTTACAAGGGGATTGTAGGACAAAAACAAAATATTAAAGGAATATAAGGTAAAAAAGTAATTTTGATTGAGATGTCATGCTGTGAAGCCTTACCGAATTCAACAAATGTCTGTTAAATTGACTTGAATTTCCAGATCTGTTGCAAATTAAACCAGAATTTCAAGATAAATAAAAAATTTAAAAATTCAAAATAGGGAGGAGGAGTATTTTTTACCCCATTTTATGGATTTCAGCTTTCCTTTTGTCCATGTGCAATGTACTTGGAACTATATCAAAAAATCCTACATGGTTGCTCTATCAGATTTTATTTTATGAATGTATATAGCCACAAAAAATTAAGCTAAGGGTAGGAGAGAAAGGGGAAGAAAAATTATGGCATTCTTAAAGATAGTCCTTAATCCTAATCTATATAGCTTTACACATCTCTTTGGTAGATGATTACTAAATATGAGGAGATATAAATGGTAAAAGAGCCCATACACAGTTAAACGTTAAACATACAACTCCAAGAAGTAGTAGGAAAGACCATAAATTCTTCATAGATGAAAACTGCAGATTAGACAGTTCTTAAAAAAAAAAAAAAAGCACACACGCACACACAAATACATGCTTATTTGTCAGAAGGTAGCATAAATATAAGTAACATTCAAATAAATTAGATTCTATAAATCTATGCTTCTTGTACATTACGCAAAGGATTCCACTGTAGAGAAGGTGGTATCATGGTATCTAAGAAAAATTAGATTTACCTACTAGAAGGTTATCACAAACTTCTAAAAAAGAAGTTTGAATGGAGTGATCAAGGAAACAGAATAACAGACGATTAATGAGTAAATACTATAGAGGCAAGAACAATAAAAAGGCAATTCTTTGAAACTTTTATTAATGAAGGAAAATAAAATAGAGTATAATCAGGGAAAACTGGGGTCAAAGGTTTTTTTTTTTTTCCTTGACGAGATTTAAGAATATGAATATTTGTGGCTGCTTTAATGAAGATAAATATCTAAGATGAATTGTTTGATGGAAAAGGTCCCTGCAGAGACCAGAGCACCAAAGATTAAGGAGGCCTAGGAAGGGGCTATTATCTCTGAAAAGGCACAGGATATAAATGCCACAGAGTCAGGAAGAAGGTAGAAGGGAGGACATTCTAAAAAATGTTGTGTTGAGGAAAGAAACAGTAATCGTGGAGTTGACATTAAATGCCTTTGATTTTTCTCACTAAAATCAAAGGAAAGATTTGTAGCTGAGAGTTAAGAGAGGGGTTAGATGTTTTAAAGAATGGGGAATTGTCAGAGCCACCAGCTCTCAGAAATAAGAAGTGGAAAGAGACGAGTCAAAGGACTGATGGTAAACTAGATGTCTACTAGAACCAATCAGCACAGTGACAGGACTTCAGGTCACATTGATTGTGGGATTTATTCAATGAAGTCTGACAAAAGGAGGGATATCAGCAGAGAGGTGCCCTAGCTGGAGTGAGTACACTGGTGAGATACTCCAAGAACAGATCCTGACAGGGTGGGGAGGAGAAAACCTTAGAGAGACTAAGGAATTGGGTTTTACAATGAGGCTGGGTAGGAAAAAAAAAAAAAAAAAAAAATCAGTGTAGTGAGGAGGAAGAGTCTGAATTGGTAAGTTTAATGCTAGAAATCAAAGGGTCTGAACAGTGCATGAGTGCTCATGAAAACAGAAAAACAAGAAAATAGGTTATCCATTTGGCTACTTAAGTTCCCTAAGACGGTGATAAAGTGAAAAGTAATGGGAAAAAGCAGACCCACGTGGCAAAAGGGTGATTAAAAATAAATAAGGTCTGCTTACAGTGGATAGATAGTGATAGAGGAAGTATTAATAGCATTTATATGATGTGACTCACAAAGGTGGAGCAACTTGCAGAAGAGTGACAGAATTATCAGGAGACATCATCTAAGTCTAGAGGCAGTACCTGGTGACCTGCCCGGAATGGTCTGGAACTCAAACATCTGTAGGACTGACTCTGTAACACCACTTTTTTTAAATTACAGAATTCAGTTTAACTAGAATTTGTCACATATCTTCCATCTCTCTACAACTGAGAGCCATGAGGAAAATGATCCAGAACCTAGGACAATTTTTGCCTTCAAGGTGAACAAGAATGTGTTTGGGAAGAAAAATAAACTATGTGAAGAAATTAGTGGATTGACAAGACAAAATAGAAATAACTGATGTGTATGATATGTGAAATTAAAATCAAAGAAAGACCAACACATGAGAAAACCAGGATTTCACTAAGTTAGAATGATAATGGTAAAAAATGGCAAGATAGTGAAGACTGACTTAAAAAAAGAAAAAAAGAAAAAAAGAAAAAAAAAAAGCAGGCAATTTCCTTAGTAAGGTATAGCACATGTGCTGCAGCCACTGGGACATGGTTGAGAAAGTTATTAATACATGGTATAAGAAAAGTAATTTAATCTATTTAATCATATTCATCATTCTCCAGCATGTGGGTTTTCCTATTAGTTAAGGCATATTACATATTTGCTATCAAAAGAAAAAAAAAGTGTTTTCCAGAATTTGATTTAAATTACTTGGGTATAAAAGTGTACTTTCAGGAGGTGTCTGGTCTTTTCAAATTACAATTAGCGTTACATTTTTCATGGTAGCTCTACAACTTGAAATCCATCTTTCAAGTTAACAATGAATGTAAGTAAATATACTGTCCTCCCTTTCAAGAATCTGCTAGTTTATAAAGAATTTAAGATAAAGGCATTATAACACTGTTCTGACAGACAATGACAATGTTTTAGATACAATACCTGCTAAGTAAAAAGCATGAAATTCAGCAAGACTTTGTTAATCATTTCATTTTATGGAAATTTATTCATTCAATATTCCCAAGACAAAATGGCCTTTTCCCCTGAAATATTAAAACAGCTAAAAAGGCTTTTATACTATCCAGTATAAAGGTATAGGTCGGACCTCCATTTATCAAAATGTGCTTCACTCTCCATGGTCCCAAGAAAAAAGTAAAACTCCACAAATACTATCAATAATAATGATGGAAGCTTAGGAATTCAGAAGCATGTATTCTTTAGCTAAGAACAGATTTATGATTAGAGCAGGCCATGATTGTGATAGAAGAATTTAAGAAGAAGGATAGAAAAAGCTAAGACAGGTTTATTTCCTAAGACTTAATATTAAGAGTTGTTAATTGTTATGAATAATGTAGTGATCTCAGTTGTATGTCACATTTTATCTAGGTATTTGTTAATAAATAATTGATGTATATTAATAATTAAAATTGAGAATTTGTATATTGACAAAAGAGAAAATCCAATTCATAAAGAAGGTATAACAAATATGAATCTCTATTGAAGCATACAGCATCCAAATGTCAATAGTAAAAAATATGAGGAAAAAAATTGAGCAAAATTCAGTTTTATTGATGTCAACCATTAGTATCTCTAAAATAATCACTGCAACCTAAAATGATCTCACTGACTTTAATAATAAAATGACAAAGAAGGTTTACTGATGGTAAACACTGATATTTTAGATAAGAATTTCTTCTTTAATAGTCTCTATATCTTTGTAAACAACAAAAAATATCAACATGAACCTGGTTAGTGAGGTTTAAAATTTTTCAAAAACGTACAAATGACATTACCTCATTTTTTGATCACATGTAATACAATAATCAAAACCAATGGGAGATTTTTTTTAATGGCTCACCTAAGGAATTACTTCATCAAAGAGGAAATAAAATGCAATTAGAGATAATTTCAAAAATAATGAAAATGATAACCCAATTTCCAGCTGTTATAAATTCACATAATTTGTTAATTACATAGTGATGCAAGCTGAAAATACAGGTAGAGGTACCAAGTGATATTCCATATTTATGTTTATTTTGGAAAATGTTAAGCATACAGAAAAGTAGGTAAAAGAATGTAACAAACCCACATGTACCTAGATTCATTAAATATATTAGTTGATTTGTTCAAATTTGGATCTGAATAATGTCCATACATTGCGTTTTAGTTGATAAGCCTTTTAAGTCTCTTTTAATCTGTAAGTCCTTTCTCTCCTCCCGCATTCTCATACAGCACTTTAGTGATTAAAGAAGCATGAGTATTAGTATTCGAGTATTAATACATCCTAGTAATATTTATACATTATATAATAGATTCCTACATTCTAGATTTCTTTGCTTAGTATTATTTACACATCTCTCAGTGCCCAGAATATCCTGTAAACTGGTGGTTATACTAGAAGTTCGATAAGATTCAGGATTGAATATTTTTGGCAAAAATATTTCATAGGTGTTGTATACTTCTACCAGGAGGCTCAGAATGTTCAGTGCTCCCTTTTTTGGAATATTAACAACCATTAATGATCACCTAAATCCATTTTTTAAGTTTTGCTTAGTGGAAATATTATAATTCTACCATTTTGTCTTTATTCATTAGTTGGAATAATTCTATAAAGGGAGTCTTCACTCTTCAGCTATTTAGTTATCTTGAGTTATGGTTAATTTAGGAAAGGCAGGTTAAATATTTCTTTCTCTATAGGTTTCAGAATATGTTGGTTTCTTACTATCTTCCAAAGATTATCAGTGATATCAATTTTATACTCTATAGGTTGGTGCAAAAGTAATTGCAGGTTTTGCCATTAAGTTCAATGAATGCACCAACCTAATATTTTGTACCAACCTAATACTAAGAATTTTAAAACATATTTTATGTGATTCAATCCATTACAGTTTCTTCCTTTGTTTCAACCTTTTTATTTTACCTCAGACTGGCTAGTGGTAGTAATTTCAAGCTGGCTCCTCAATTCGTGTGACAGAACTTTAGTAAGTTTTGAAACCTTCCTTATTTTCTAGTGTTATGAGATGTTTCAAGCTCCAGTATATACCTGGTTCAGATGTGGTATCAGTCATTGCTCCAAAGAGTCACAAAAGTTTGGATAAATTAAAAAGTGCAAGATCAGTAATAAAAATATTGGGAAGCATTCCTAACTACCATGGTGGATACCAGTAAACATAATTCTGCTGTCCACCTATCCATTCCAGGGTACAAACACCAAGTGTAAGAAACACAAGTTCTGTACTGATGTGGCAACTATTGTAAGTTTTTTACAACTTAAATTTTATAGTTTTGACTAATTTTTTTCTCATGATTTACCATGAGTGTTTGTGTTTCATTATCTATGTATTCTTCTTTAATCTATACGTCACAAAGTTGATATTCCCAATATAAGCTAATATTTTATAAATTAGACCTGAAATTAAAAAAAAAAAACATGGAATTTCTTAAATATCCAGCTAAATACAACCTTTGATAATAATATGGAGAATAAAAAACATACTACATACTGGCTATTCATTCGGTCTCACATTGCTGTAAAGAACTACCTGAGACTACTTGAACTATCTAATCAAGAAAAGAGTGTAATGGACTCACAGTTGTGTAGGCTTAGCAGGAAGCATGGCTTGGAGGCCTCAGGAAACTTATAATCATGGGGAAGCAAGCACATCTTACCATGGTGGAGCAGGAGAGAGAGAGAGAGAGAGAGTGAAGGTGGAAGTGCCATGCACTTACAAGCAACCAGATATTCTGAGAACTTACTATCACAAGAACTGTAATGGGGAAGTCCACCCCCACGATTCAATCAACTCCCACCAGGCCCTTCCTCCCACGTGGGGATTACAATTCACAATGAGATTTCGGTGAGGACATACAGCCAAACCATGTCACACTGGCGACAAAAAGATAAGAGTAATATACAATAGTTATTTAAGAAAATAACCTTTATTTAAAGAAATTATATAAATGTATAGAATTTTTGGGATCCACTTCTAAATAGTTCTAAATGCTTATTTATACATGTGTCTGTATGTATATACACATGCATGTCTGTCCTATGGGCAGTGTAGTATCATGTTTAAGAACACAAATTGTAAAGTCAGACTGTCTGAATCATTTTAATAACTGTGTGACCCAAAAGAAATTACCTAACTCCTCTTTCTTTGGGGTTCTATGCCTTTAAAATGGGTATAATAATAGCATATAGCAAATGAGTTAACACAGGCCCATCATGATTTGTCCGACATCAGGAATAAAAGCTCTGAAGACCAAAAATTTATTCAAATTCTAAACTGTGATGAGGCACTTTATAGTATTTAATAATCCCTCTTGCTTTTGCTTCAGGGATAGTAATGTGTCTGATCACAGGAAGCTGTTCTAGATTCCACTAGAGAATTAATAAGCTTTCATGTCTGAGCATAGGCTATTGATTTTCATAAAATGTCTTTAAACACTACTGCATCCTTTCAATACTTGCTTCTACTTTTTTTCTTAAATGGGAAAGATACTTCAAGAATCTCAGGATTCTCTCATTTCTTAAAACATATAAATGATTTTTATTATCTTTTGTTAATATGTATCAATATTATGAAGCACATCACAGTTGACTAAATAAACCACAAATCTATAAAGAATAACATTGCTCTAACTACTGAAGTGACTTGATATTTGTTTTGGATTATTATAGGTTATTATACAGCTTGTGAATGGTTAAAAACATTCCACAGTCATTTAAATTTCTAATTTTATTTCTTTTCCAAGTGTGTTAAATATAAATACTCAAGAAAAATAATATGTAAAGTATCTATAAGGAAATGACAACTTTTTAAGTGAATGGCTTCTCTCTCTAGTTCCTACTGACTAAGCTGTATGTACTCTGTAACGGAAACAAGACACACATTTAATAGAGGAGGGTCAAGAGCCCTGGAAGAAAGTCTGAATGCTTGCTTCATCCACAATACACAGACACTTCAAAATAAAATAAATCATTGAAGAGTTAATTTATGTAGGTCTACATAAACTTCTGGTTTCTGTTTCCTATTTTTCATTTTTTTCCTTCATATAAAAAACACATGAAGCATTACTGCTGCCAAATACGTGATCCATTAAGTCACTCAAACCATAGCTGCACAGTGGCCACTTCACGTTTCCTTTCAAAACCTTTATCAAATAGTTAATAGTTACAGTGTTTTAAAAAATCTTCATTTGAATAGGAAGCTTGTTTAATTCCTCTACTTCTATATTCAGTATCATTCTTTTCTACTTGTACCTAGAAAATGTGACGGTTGGCACGGACTCCCTCACAGGTAATTATTTTTGAAGTTCTTACCTCCTCAAGACGAATACAGATCAAAATCATTTTAGGGCTCAAAAACCCCTTCCCTTAATTAATTGACTATATAGAAATTATTTTAATTTCTGAACATATATTGGGTAGTCATTGAAATCAAAATTAGTTTTGAGTGACAAGAGACACTATAGAAATGTCTCTTATATCTGAAGGGTTGCAAAACTCAGTATAGAACAACAAAAAAACTTCATGAAAAAAAAACAACTGGAACCATTATAGAAAGAAAGAAATTATGAAACCTAAATGATCAGTTTCTTCTATATGAATAATTCAATATTAGGTGTAATTCCAAAAGGATATAGCAAGTTTCAAGATTCAATTTATCATGTTTTGATACAAAGAAGTAAATCAGAGTCCCAGACTAGGAACTTTCTACAAACTACATATAAAAGCGCCAAGTGATTTTCATCATCTTCTGGTTTCTTTCCCAGTAGAAGAACCTATCAATGAGGTTTCATTCCTAACTGCTGTATTTTTACATAGCATGATAAAGCTGAATATGTTCAATTACCAGTTTCCTACTCCTGGGTTGTAAGCTCATTTTATATTTAAAGTATGAAAGTTGTAGAAAACCCATTATTTGAATATTTTAGAAAGAATCATAATCAAATTTGGTTTTGAAGGAAATTACAGAATGAAAAGCAAAGTCTAAAGTACCAATTTGCAACTCTTGTATTTAAAAAAATAAAGATGACGTAAAAACTTGTGCATGATCTTTCAAAGTCTGCTGGTGCTGACACCAATAAAGTCTATTTCTTCCTGACTGTCTCCTTATGAACTTACTCTGAAGACATGAAGATAAATGTAAGCCATCAATCACTTCCATGGCAATAGATTGTGATGTCAAAACAGAGAGCAATACAGATTTACTGTAAGATGGGATACATTTGGATAAACAAACAATTTGGCAAAAGATCTAAAATCAGGTAAAATGGGCAAGATTATGTTTACTTACATCCTGAAGTTTTTATAGTAGCACAAATTATATATTATTATAAAAGAATTAAACTTCATTTATAACTTGATATCCATATACTTCTTCAAAATTATTCTTATATCAGGGCATTGGATAGCTCACGTAACTTAAAAAAAGGATAATTACTGTTGATATTTTAATATTCTTCATACTCTTAACAAATTAACATTTCATATTAAGTAAAAGAATTGTATACTTATGCAATCAAAAAGGTAGAGTAATAGTGATATACTACATTCATTCTAAATGGGAGCAATATCAGCACCAAGGGGGTAACTGATGCTTAGAGGGGACAAAAAATATTACTCTTTTTACACACATACATAAACAGATACACAGCATATTTGTGGTATAAAAATTTCATCAGAAGAAATTAGGAAACAAATTCTAAAATGGCTGGTATGGATGATAATGAACAAAAGTTTGAAAAACACAAGATATACTCCCATTACCTGAGAAAAGAGGACTACAAGATGATACAAAGTGGATGAACAACAAAGTGATGGAAATTTTGCCCTAAGAGAGAAAGAGTTTGTACTCTAACACTGAGGAGGTAGGTCAGAAGGAAAAAGTTTAGTAAAAAATTTAAGTTACAGCAACTCTTTTCATTAGCCATGTGCTTGGCCACATTACTTAACTATCCTTAATCTTGCCTTCCAAAATCTGTAATGGAGATAACAAAACCGAAGCTCATCAGGTTGTTGACCTGAATGTAATAATGGAGGTGAATCCTTAGCACAGTGCACTGAAAATAATATGTTAGAAATAAGTATTAATATGCATTTTAATATAAATTTATATTGACAAATAAAAACATTAAGGCTAATCTTCCAAAGCCTAAAACATGTTAGAAGATGAACTTAATACTAAAATAAACTGAATATAAAATAGGATCCTTTAACACTTTAGTGGCAAAATTCAAGAATAAGATATTGAATAAAGCTGTAGAACCTCTATTTTTATAAAATTTTAGGTGAGTATGCCTCCATCTGCTCAAGATGATTTACACATTTAGAAGCCTTAAGGAGAGGGGCTAGACCAGATGGTCTTTTATTCTCTTTCACCTCTATTATTTTAAAACCTCAAATAATTTCGGTTAAACAAATAAGCTCACTCAAAATCATATATAGAAAAGATAAAACTTCTTAGCCCATATTTAAGAACAAAATAGCTTATATTTTGAAACAATTTGTTTTGCATGTGAATTTAGTCAAAAATAACAAACGATAACTGCATTCATAATTAACAGTTCCATGGCTTTCTTGAATATAAATCAGAAAGAAACAATATTTGATTAATGCATTACTGAAAGTTCATGTTCTAGTAGCCCTATGTGAATTGTCAGTGTGTATTCCACAGCTCGTTATGATTTATCTTCATCACCCACAGGCCAAAATTACCAGACTCCAATTACTTTGCTTCCTAGATTCAAGAAAGGGAGAGAGAGAAATTATGTCAGTCTTACCACAGGAGATGGTTTAAAATGCCTGAGGTAAAGAAAGTAATCTACTGTTCTCTGACATTCACTGCCTGAAAGTCATTCACATTAACAACCATTCAAACTTGTTTAGTGCAAGCCAGGTGCTTCTACTTCCCTCTTGTCAGTTACATTAGCTCCAATTCAAATTTAACTCTTATAAAATTAAAAAAATAAAACTCTCTCAAAGCCAGACAAGGGTATATGTTGGTCCTGACAGAATATAATGCTTCTGAATTTACCAACTTTAATAAGATAAATTTCCAAGTTTGATTTTCAAAAAGAACACTGTACTCTTACATGCTCATATTTGTTCTCTTTTCTAACCCTCATAAACTTGGGTATAATGAATGGGCAAATAAAGATATTTGTCAATTTAAAACAAAAAAATAAAAATTATCATTTATACTATGGACAGCATCAGCAGAAAATAAACCAAACATCCCTAATTTCAACCAAGACTATGTCATTACTTATGATTATGAGGTAGAGATCAAGTTACATTTCAAACTGCATAATATAATCTAATATTCTTTCACTAAGAACTATTAAACTCATATAACAGACCATTAACTTCCATACAATTTAGAGCTTACAAGGTTAACATCAGCACTACAAAAAGGAAATGGGGATGACATTTAAATAACAGTAAGTGCCAATATACCATTATACAACCTAATGAGGATACTAGTTTTGATGTTTATCTATTATGTTGAACTATAAGACTTACATTTTACAAGCAGATGAACTTTTTTATATTCAAGACATAAATCTTACATGTGTGACTAAAAATATATGATATATACTACAGCTACCAGTGAACTGAATCTTACTTTTTTTTAAAACTAAGTTTACTCCATTTTATCTTGTTTTGTCCTATGTGTCTTTGGGTATGTTTATAAGTTTGTGCATGAAAGAGAAAAAGAGAGGACACTGAGCTCTTTTTGGGCCTTCCCATGTCTGTATGTGTTGGGAAAGCCAGAATGTGGGTACAGCTCACACACTCCCTAAAACTATCTTAACTAACACTTTTCATATATACAGAAAGAGTCTGAGGTGAAAGCAATTAATCCAAATGTATTTAGAAATAATTGATTGTCAAATCCTTGCTGAAGGCTGTATTTCAACTTAAGAATGAGCCACATATTTCATGTGCTCAATTAACGAAAGAAAGAGTAGACATACTTAGTGAAATCTATTAGGGAGAGGTCCATTAATCGTGAACTTTGAGTAGTAAAACAAATTGCAGGAAGCCACAAATATTGATAAGATCTGTACAGAATCTTGCTCAGAGATAGTAATCAAATCCTCTGAAAACAGCAATGTGGACATCAACACTTACAGGCTTTTGTGCCTTCTGTTTTCTGTTTTCTGTTTTCTATGTGATTAGCACAATTCTAGGTGCTACTTATTACTTGAACTCTGTGCCAGTTGTTACTCTTAACTTATTAAGATCAAAATGAAACCTAACATTTTATTTATTATGTTTAATATGTTAATGCTTTTATATAATATTTAATGTTAATATGTTTAATATTCATTATTAATATAAATAACATTATGCTTAATATGTTTCTATTTATTAGAATAAAATACTTTTTTCCTACCAAGAAATATTTGTAAATGCAGTTATTTAATAACTGTAATAAATGCAGTTATTTAAATAACTGTAAATGCAGTTATTCTAACTCAACTTAAATGAGTTAACAATTTTCATTTTCCCCTTCTGTTGGGTAGATTTAGTCTATAAAAGAAAATGCATGATTAAACAGCTTGGTAGAAAAATATTTTGCAATTTCCCTTATAACTTTGTGCACGATGGCAGATAAAATGGAGAAATGTTGTCACATTTGGAATAGAATAAAGGTTAATAACAAGCTGAATTAGCTTACTTCTTAGGGCAACAGTTTTATATTTTTTATACCATGGATTCCTTTGGCAGTCTACTGAAGCTTAGTCCCTTCGTGAGAATAAGGTTAAAGAATGCTTAAAATAAAATGCAGAGAATTCCAACAGAAACTATAATACATAACTATATTACTTTACCAATGCATTAAGTAGAGGAAAGTCTAATAAATATTGTAATTTTAAAGTAGTGAACAATAAATCATATTCCAAGCTATCTGAAACATCTGTAATGTGACATAAAAATATCTGCAATGTTTGTTGGAGATGAAGTCATTGTTGCTACTAACACTACTATAGTTTGTGGACTATTCGCGATTAAAGGAAATGCTAAATTAGAGAGTAGTGAAATGGGATATATTTTACTTTCTTGTACAAGTTCTCCTGTGGCCTAAATACAATTCATGGACATGCATGTTAAGAATTCTCATTTTAGAAGAATTATTTCCAGTCCTCTCTATCATCTTCCTTCGACACACCCAAATCCCTCACTCCTTCTCATTTTCTTCTAGAAGATACGCCATCACCAACTCTAATTATGCATCTCCAATTAATGGCAAAATGGAAACTATTACATAGCAAGTATTGTGTTTACACATAAATATCTATACAAAGATAAAGATATTTGAAAAGGAACATGAATGATGAATCAGAGATATAGGTAACACTAAGACAATCGTTCAAGTTCAGAAGTATAGCTTAGCTCACTATAGAGAAAGCATGTCTACTGTTCATGAATAAAGCATGACACTATAATCCTGGTTCTTAAAAGTTATCACCCTATGCTCATTTTCAGATGCTTTATTAATAAAATAAAATTTTCACCTACTGGTTGTATAGAGTTATTAATTGGGCTTTTGTATATGACATTCCTATTAAATTGTCCAGTTCTATTATGATTTACTTTGGTAAAACTTTAACCCTCTGGCTGGGCGCGGTGGCTCACGCCTGTAATCCCAGCACTTTGGGAGGCCGAGGCGGGCGGATCACGAGGTCCGGAGATCAAGACCATTCTGGGTAACACGGTGAAACCCCATCTTTACCAAAAACACAAAAATCAGCCGGGCACAGTGGCGGGCGCCTGTAGTCCCAGCTACACGGGAGGCTGAGGCAGGAGAATGGCGTGAACCCGGGAGGCGGAGCTTGCAGTGAGTGGAGATCACGCCACTGCACACCAGCCTGGGCGACAGAGCAAGACTCCATCTCAAAAAAACAAAACAAAACAAAACAAAACAAAAAAAAACAACTTTAACCCTCCAACACCTCTAACTTATGATAAGGAACTAAACAATATGAGTTTGTTTCAATACTAGTAACACAAGATTAATATCTTCATCTTTAAAAAGGTTTTAAAAAACACAGAACTAAATCTTAAATTAACTTCTCCTTTTCAATCTTTAGCTGGCATAAACCGGTTTGCTGAAGTACGTATAACCAGTACTGCTTTAAAATGCACAAAATTAAAATACAGGTTGGGGGGGAGATTAAAAACATTTAACAAATTATTGGAGGGTAGAAGAAACCAGAGGAAAAGAACATTTGAAAAGTGGCAGAAAATATACATTATATGGAATGTAATATACATTAGAATGTACGTATTATTAGCATGAAATTCGCTGGAAAAAAACAGGGAAATATTCAAATATTTTCCACATTTTCAAACACATTTCAGAAAATAAAAGCTATCTAAATTATCACAATGGAAGTACAAAGACTTCATTGACTAAAGTGGTCTCCCCATATTATAAGAAACATAACAGTCCTTCATACAAATTTCACAGTTGAAAGTTTACATGTTTGCACAAAATTATATCTCCTGTGAATTCTATGTGTGCAAATTATGCTAAAACTACTATCAAATCACCCAAGACTTTGGCCTACTGCATTTAAAAAACTTAAATCAAGGCAGAAACAAAAGAAATGACAGAAACACATGTGATGGGAAAGTTTTCCCTAATCCACAGTATTTATTTCAGTTTTACCTTAGTTTCCAATTTTGTTACATAAAAAAGAAATAATTTTTATTAGGAAGTAGTACATATAAAGTATATTATGTACATTAATTTTATCCAACCATTAATTCTTCCCCTTTTTCCTCTTTACATACAGTATGCACACAGGAAGAAATGTATGAATTTCACCAAAAGTTAATAATGTTTTCTTTTTACATGATAGAGGTTTTGGTTATTTTCCTTTACTTTTTATACGGGGAGGAGGAAAATCATTCTATCCTATGATGAGATCTCAGTCTTTTGGTAAGCCTGTGTCCCTGGATTATGAAGTTAACCATGGCTTTGCACTATTCCTATAGAAATATATAATAGGTATTTATATGAATATGTAATTACCAATATAAACATAATATAAAGTAGACCCAAAAGATATATACACAATTAGAAAGTAAAATTATGGAGCTGTTCATAACATGATTTTTTCCTACAAATTTTCAAATATGTCTCTGCCTGAATAAATCTGTAATAAACTTATCATACTCAAGCATTTATGAAAAATTAATGAAACTAATGCCAAATCTATATTCTTTGTAAGAGTTTACATCACAGAAAAACTGTAGTTCAATAGTTAAGTGAAAGATTATATAAAAGTAAAACATACATGTAAAAAACATTTAAAACTAAAAATAGCATTGGACATTTATCAAAATTCTGCATGACAGAAGAATTTCTAGATTTAGCTCTCAGTTACAAGAGTATTTCTTCTAGATACGTGTAAAGATAAAGTTACTATAATTCTGACCAGTAAGTCTTCCCCTTGGCTCTAGTATTAACTGTTCATAGGAGACACAGCTTTTAGAAAGTCAATTTGCTCGTAGCCTTAAGACAAAATAATTTGGTAACACCAAAGAGCAAAGAGATCTTCACGAGGATTGCCTGAAGGTTATGCATTACAGACATTCCCCTAGCTAGGCTCCATTTTATCCCTGAACCAAGCAAAATCCCCACAGACATTTTTTTTTTTCTTATCCTTAGAATTAAGACAAGGTATGCTTTTCTGATTTATTAATATTTCATCCCCTTAAAAATGTTTATTCTGTAATAAGAGCATGGATTTTGGACTCAGACTTCCCAGCTCAACCAGCTAATAGTTGTGTGATCTCAGGAAAGGCACTTAACTTCTTTGAGATTCTGTTTCTGCAAATGTAAAATATAACAACATCAGGACTTCTCAGGGTCTTTGCAATAACTAAATAAGATAATCGTATCAAATGCTGGACAAAGTTTTTAGAATGTTATGAGTGACTGGTAAGCATTAGCTGCTATATTATAAATAATAAATATGGTAGTAATTGATAAAGATTTTGCTTTTATTACTAGTAAATTTAGCATCAAATCTATGGTGTCTTCTAATAACATAAGACTCTCCTCTAGTAACAAAACTGTAAAACATAAATTTTGTTTACTCTCATCCCCAAGTTCATTTATTTTATATTTTACCTTTAGTATCACTTTTTTTCCCAAAATTACTTATCAACTTAGTATTCTTCATTTTATATTTTACCTTTAGTATCACTTTTTTCCCAAAATTACTTATCAACTTAGTATTCTTCTGTTAAATCCTTTTGTGTTTTAGCAAATAGCTTAGAATTATTCTTGAAATTAGGAAGGATGTAAATTACACACATATTACTATGTAAATATGTAAATAAAATAAAGGCTAGTTGAATAACATTTTATATTCTATAAAATTAACATTGCTATTATGTTTTCTTTTACCTGGGGTTCCTGGAGTTATCAATATCATCTGGAAAGTATTAGGAATAAAGTATAGCACTTGTGGAAAAATATTCAACTTCCCTCAAAATGATTAAAAATGATAGAAACAAAAAAAACTTCCTTAAAATCAGTCTGATGTTTTACTTGAAACACAGCCTGTGCTGTGACTTATACAGAAATATAAATGAAAAACTCACATGAACAGAAAAAAATATTTTAACTGGTTGATGAGAAAGCAAAATGACTGAAATATGTACACAGCCAGAAAAAAAAAATCCAATTTTAATACTGAAGATGACATTAACACAGCATTTGCTGGCAAGCACATAAACAAACAAAATAAATCTTAAACATACAAATTTAAATTAAAAATAATCTCAGAAGTTAAAAAAGTTAATTGCATTAATATTTGCCATGCAGAATATCTATAATGACTTACATCTAAATTGAACAAAAAGAATATATAAAATTGTTTTCTCATGCATTATTCCAGTTTTTTCCATCTGAGATATATTGGGATCGACTTTGTAAAATGTCAAGTTTAGTATTTCCATATTACTTCCCGCCGTTAATAGGGTTAAATTGCAGTTTGAATTACTTGGTTGCTGCTCACGAGTAATACAGTTCATATTAACTAGGTGGATTATAGCAAAATTTCCTATAAAAATAATTCCTAGATAATTTTAAGTTAAACTGCATACCAGGCAGTCCAACTGCAGTAAGGTTCCCTATCATTGCTCTAGTAGGGCAAGATTTTAAAGTTGAATAGACATTTCATGAACTTGATTCTTGTAATTACAACATGTTGTATTTATTAGTAATAGGTTTATCACACAATTGACGATTCACCTTCTTAATATTACTTCTACTTATATGCCTTCCTCAAATTCAATTTAGGACCAATTTTACCTCCCACACCTGACCTAGTAGCATTTTATTAATTATTAAGTAAAAACTTGTAAAACTTTTATTGTTACCAAAACCTACTTTTAAATAAAATTTAACTCAGTTCTAGTCTGAGGTAAAATGTTTTCAGTTTTGAGAAACTTTAAAATCTTATTTAAAACATTATCCTAAAAGCTGAGCAAAATAAGAGTAGTACTCAGAAGTTAAAATCTCCAGACGAAGTCACTGGAATGAAAATGCTTCTGGATGAACAGCAAATGCCAGAAAATGTGTTCTTCTCACAAACTCTTAGGAAGTAAATCTTGTGACATCTCCCAAATAAGCAGCAGCTCAATTTAATTTTTTCAAGCATTTTGATTGAAATGAAAGTGAAAAAGGATTTTGCTCAAAATATAAACAGCCGTAAGTGTTAGTGAGGTGGTAGAGAAAAGGGACCCTTGTTCTCTTTTGCAAGCGGAAATGTAAATTCATACAACCATTATAAAAACAGCATGGAGGTGCTACAAAAAACGAAAAGTATAACTATCATATGACTCAGCAATTGGCACCTTGTGGAGATATCTGTACTCCCTTGTTCACTACAGCAGAGGTCCCCAAACCCCTAGTGACAGACTGGTACTGGTCCACGGCCTGTTAGAAACTGGGCTGCACAGCAGGAGGTGAGCGGCAGGCAAGGGAGAACCACCGCCTGAGCACCACCTCCTGCCAGATAAGTGGCGGCCTTAGATTCTCATTGGAGCGCAAACATCATTGTGAACTGTGCACAATGTTTTAAGTAGGTTGTGTGCTCCTTATGAGAATCTAACTAACGCCTGATGATCTGAGGTAGCAGCGTTGCACCCTGAAACCATCCCCCACCACCTCCTCAGTCCATGGAAATACTATCTTCCATGAAACCGGTCCCTGGTGCCAATAAGATTGGGGACCGCTGCACTACAGCATTATTCACAATAACCAAGACATGAAAACAAGCTAAATGTCCATCAATGGGTAAACGGATAAAGAAATTGTGACATATATCTATACAATTCTTCCCTAAAAAGGGCAATCCTGCCATTTGTGACATCGTGGGTAAACCTGGAGGACACTATGCTAAGTGAAACAAGCCAGACACAGGCAGAAAATACTGTGACCTCACTTAAATGTGGAATCTTTTTTTCTTAAAGTCACATAAATAGAAACAGAGAGTAGGGAGGGGGAGAAAATCTGGAGAAATCTGTTACAGGCTATACATCTGCAGTTAGGTAGGGACATTAAATGGAGAGACAAAAATGTACAGCATGAAGACTATAGTTAATAATACCCTATTGTAAATTGAAAGCACTGCAAAAGGAGATTTCAAGTACTCTGACACCCCACAAAAGGATAACTATTGAAGGTGATCTATCTAAATTTGCTTGACTATAGTAATTATTTCAGCATCTACATGTATATCAAAACACATTGTATATTTTAACATATACAATAAAAAAAAAACAGCCCCAAGCCTAAGTTAGAAAAACGTATCTTTAAAAGAAAAAAACAAAGAAAGCTTAAGTAAGCCATGTGTTAGTTAAATTCATGCTTATTGCTATAGATCAATCTCTTACTTTCTTTTTGCAAATTTTCTCTTTTAAAAGCATTTATTTTTACTGATGAAATGACTTTAAATAAAGTTAATAGATGAGAAAATTATCCATACAATTATTTCCTGATCTTAACAATTATCACATAAGGTATTTTTTATCGTTATTTCACCATACCTTGATTCTCTCATTTAACATTGTATTATGTTCATTA
>NW_016803360.1:2059458-2068898 GCF_001698545.2 Rhinopithecus bieti
AAAAAAACAAAGAAAGCTTAAGTAAGCCATGTGTTAGTTAAATTCATGCTTATTGCTATAGATCAATCTCTTACTTTCTTTTTGCAAATTTTCTCTTTTAAAAGCATTTATTTTTACTGATGAAATGACTTTAAATAAAGTTAATAGATGAGAAAATTATCCATACAATTATTTCCTGATCTTAACAATTATCACATAAGGTATTTTTTATCGTTATTTCACCATACCTTGATTCTCTCATTTAACATTGTATTATGTTCATTATTGGATTAAGACGTTATACAAATAACTTCAATGGCTAAAAAATGCTTAATGCATAGACATAACAGAACTTATGAAACCATCTTGTTATTCTTAAGCATTTAATTTCTTTCCAATTCCCACTTAAACGTTATTTTCAAAAGTGTGTGTGTGTGTGTGTGTATTATTTTAAGGCCACTATTACAATGGAGACAAATAATATACATAATTTTATGATAAACACCAGGCACTTTCCAGAACAATATGGGATAATACATTTTACTTTTATTTGAAAACAAAATAAATTAATGGTGACAAAACAAATGTTGAAATCTTAGTGAATGAATATCTTCAAATTATAGTAGGCATCTTCCTTTTGTGTTTTTTTAACTCAAATTTTATTAATTAGACTGTGAGCAACTTTTAATAATGGCAATATGATTTCTTAAATTATTAGTTGGACTATCATATGTAAAATTTTAATTTTGAATAACACAAAGCCTAATAAGAAATTTCATGCAACAAACACCGCAAAATAGACCAAGGCAGATCCTGAATACTGCCTGTAGGAGCCTGAGTGTTGGGGATGAGTTAAACTCCCCTGCAGGCCACAAATAAGTGACTGAGAAGATATCTACATTTTTGTCTCTACATCTATGTTTAATTTATACCTATTCATTTCTGCATTGATAAGTCTATTTCTATGTTTTACTCAGCAAAGCCTACTTTACTAGGAAAGAATGATTAAAACAACAACAAGAACAACAAAAAAAAAACTCACGACATGGGTAATTCCTTTATAATCTTATTTGGGGGACTTAAAAAAACCTATTGATTTGAACCTGCACTTTCTAAAGGTAATATTTCCTAAATCAATCACTTTATTTAAAATGCAAACAGATCTCACCTGGCATATTATTTACTTGAGAAATGGCCTCTTTCTGAGGAGTGCCACGCTGGGAGCTAGCACTGAGAATTCATGGTCATCTCTTAAATTAACAATGTTGTTACCTTTCATTTTTTTCCATAATAGATGCACATGTTGTCACTAAAGAAGAAGAAATTAAAACAATTCCTCCCAAACCACACAGAATTGCAGAGAACATTTAAGGAGTACAAAACTTATCACTAAAATAATAAAAGAAAGGTAGAATGTTTATATTTCATATCAATTGACAGACTATGAATGACTTTAAAGTGCTAGGGTTATAGATATTGCAAACTAGCATTTTTAGACATAAGTCCTAGTAAGAAAGAAAAAAAAAAACTATTAACACTTAGATTTTGCAGTGATGCATATGGATACACATGAAAATACACAGTTGAGAAAATAATAAAAGAAGTAAATGATCATTTCCAGGAAAAGCTTCCTTCAGTTTCACCATAAGACATTTCTCCCATATAATGTATAATGATGTACCTTACAAAGGAAGTAGGGTGAATCTAAACTCAGGGAAGGAATGAGGTCCGGGGGGAGTACAGAGAAGAGTGAGAAATGGAAAGAAGAAACACTTCAATTAAAATTTTACTTTCTTCAATACAGTGGATCCAAAGTCATTTCAGCCAGCATGTCACAACCTACTTACACATCAACTAGGTTTGAGTGACAAAAATTCGCCAAGCCAGAAATGATGCAGTATTTGTCAAAAAGATTGAACTGCACTTTTGTATTAGTACAAAAACCCGACAGTGCATGATTATTGCCACAAGCATGAGGTTGTTTAGGGGATAATGCGAGCACCTTAACAGTAGGTAGTAATGGAAAATGTCTAACTCTCTTTCTTCCCTTTCAAGGCAGGCACTTGTAATATGCCTTGTTATTCTGCCAAATCATTTCTCACTCCATACTCTTTAAATGCCACCTGTCCAAGCTGAGAATATATTTTTAACTAAGGACATATACAATATTCCTCACTAAAAACCACAATACAACAAATGCGTTACCAGTCCCATGAAAATTAAACTATTATGTACTGTTTGTTATAAGGGAGCAGCTCTGTTTTGCTGTTGTGCTGCACGAAGTAGACATTGATTTCTATATTATTTAGAGACTTCTGATGATTTGTATATTAAAGGGCTATAAGTATGCCCTATTGTTTTATAGAAGAATATTTTTAATTCTGGATGAATTTCTTCATTAGATCAATTCTTGATGTTAAATTTAAGATAAAGGTAACATTAACCCCATTTTAACTTTATTGTTACAAGTATATGTATACACGTTTCTGTCAAAAATATGTTTCTAAAAGCTTAGAATTCCAAATTTGACTCTCTTAGAGCCAATTTCATAATTGAGGCACTTCTAACTCATCTTCTTAAAAAATAAGGGACTGACCAACCAATTCTGGAGTATGTTTTGAAAATCTTTTCACTACACAACTAATAGCTGATTTGACTAGGCAGAGTTTTAAAAATGGGCTTACTGATTATTTACAAAACTATAATTATAAAAATGTTATAAGTGAGATGAAAGGAAATCAGCTAAAAAAGTAGAAATCAAATTAACCTACCCAGGTTAATTAGCTTCATACTCAAAGACTGGAACAGCTTAGGGAAAGAATCACTAACAATTCTCCCTACCTTTGTTTTAATAATAGGCAGTTGTACAGTAGTCTTCTTAAGATGATATTTGCACTGCTGTTCTTAATAAAACAACTGTCATGCTGACCTACTTTTTAGTTTATAGTAACATTCCAGTAAAATCTGAAAGGATAGAAACATTTATTTTCTTCTCTTCACTGAAAGGGAGCTAGGTGCTTTATCTCCGCTGTGTTACTGAAAATCCTTGGAAAGTCTAAATATTTAAGTTCATCCTACAGAGGCTTTTGACTCAAGGGTTTAAAAAATCAGGGTAATTATTTTTGCTCATTACCAAAGCACTCAACTGTAGAACTTGATAAAAAAGTTTGAAAATAAGTTGTTCTAATTGGATGTTGTAGTAAGATATCAAGATAATACTGATATGTAGAAATATCTAGTATGTGTGTGTATATATATATACACATACTATAGATATATGTATATCAATATATATACTATGTATATGTATATGATGTGCATATACATATGCACACATGTACATGTAAGTATGTGACATGTACATACATATGTACACATATATTCTATATCTAGTATAGATACATATACACACACACACATGCACACACACACACTACAGGTATATCAATATATTCCAAAGAATGGGCACACCAGCACTGCTAATCATGGGGCCATATGCTCAGGTCCTTCTCCTGTCATCCTGTGGAGATACCTGAAGAGTGCATATACAGCATATGAGCACCAGGAACCATTAGGGTGAGAGACAATGAGAAGTAAGAGAGCAACAAAGGGAAGAATATAGAAATGTGCTCAACATACATTAGTTTACTTGCAAGTATGCTGGGATTGTATGATGAAAACCAACAGTAAACTATATTTGATTCTGCCCTTAACATAATGCTCTGAGCTACCCATTCTGGGGAACAATTAAAATGCAGCTACAGAAATCACAATTCAACAAACCGATCACTCTTCATAAATCACATATTGAACAAATTTAAATACTTGTGAACACAAAACAATCTGCCACATATTTTTAAGTTGTCTCTGGGTAAAATCATTACCAGTTTCTGCCCTTGAGCAGGGAGGCTTGAGTAATCAGAATATTTCATGCAATAAGATACTAACATACACAATGCAATTTTTCCTACAAGAGTATAATTTCTAAAAATGTGGTTGAAAGAAACTTACTTCAATTTCCAATTCAAGGAAATTATAGTATACTCATGACTCTCACAAGAGGAATTAAATGATGATGACACTTAAATCTGTATATCCTGCTCTCTGCCCTCTCTATGAACCATAAACCCAGAAAAATAACTGCCTGACCCAATGCCTCGTTTCTAAAAATAAGTACAGAGATTTTCCTTCTAAAACTTTCCCCAATGTTTGAGCCCTTCAAGTTAAAACCTGTCACTATATCTTAATGTTCCAAGCCAGAATTCACTTCCAATGTGTCACCAAATTCTACTGATACCTATCAAATCTCTTTCAACACCTGTCTCCTCATTGGAATTCGTATCTCCTCTGCTTCAGTTCAAGCACTGATCAATTTTTGCTTAGACTGAAGTGGCAGCCTTCTAATCTCTCTGAAATCTCCTTTCAGTCCTTTTCCTAAACTATCACTAGAGAAATCTTTATAAAACCCAAATTATTCTAAGCATTCCAATAAAAATTCAAACAATTCATTATTTAAAAAATATTTTAATGTATTAATTAAGAATTAAGATGAACTGATGGATGAATAAAAAGATGTAAAGGTAGATAAACATGTGATATAGCACATACCGCAAAGGTAAATTAGAGTGGTGGATGTCTGAGTGTTCACTGTATAATTCCTTCAGATTTCTGCATGTTTGTAGTTTTTAAAATATTAGAGAACAAATATCGTTAATGAAATGACTTTTAATGTAGTAATGGCTAATATTTACTATGGACTTCTTATGTGTCATATATTGTGCTAAGTAAGCACTCTGCAGGAGTCATCTTCATCGCTGTGAAGGAAAAAATGTTTAATATTGTAAACATGTTTGTGGCTATACAGAAAGAAGAGGGAGTGGGAGGGAAAAGAAACCCTCATTTGTAGCACTTAAAATTTCAGTGCTGNACACTACAGGTATATCAATATATTCCAAAGAATGGGCACACCAGCACTGCTAATCATGGGGCCATATGCTCAGGTCCTTCTCCTGTCATCCTGTGGAGATACCTGAAGAGTGCATATACAGCATATGAGCACCAGGAACCATTAGGGTGAGAGACAATGAGAAGTAAGAGAGCAACAAAGGGAAGAATATAGAAATGTGCTCAACATACATTAGTTTACTTGCAAGTATGCTGGGATTGTATGATGAAAACCAACAGTAAACTATATTTGATTCTGCCCTTAACATAATGCTCTGAGCTACCCATTCTGGGGAACAATTAAAATGCAGCTACAGAAATCACAATTCAACAAACCGATCACTCTTCATAAATCACATATTGAACAAATTTAAATACTTGTGAACACAAAACAATCTGCCACATATTTTAAGTTGTCTCTGGGTAAAATCATTACCAGTTTCTGCCCTTGAGCAGGGAGGCTTGAGTAATCAGAATATTTCATGCAATAAGATACTAACATACACAATGCAATTTTCCTACAAGAGTATAATTTCTAAAATGTGGTTGAAAGAAACTTACTTCAATTTCCAATTCAAGGAAATTATAGTATACTCATGACTCTCACAAGAGGAATTAAATGATGATGACACTTAAATCTGTATATCCTGCTCTCTGCCCTCTCTATGAACCATAAACCCAGAAAATAACTGCCTGACCCAATGCCTCGTTTCTAAAATAAGTACAGAGATTTTCCTTCTAAAACTTTCCCCAATGTTTGAGCCCTTCAAGTTAAAACCTGTCACTATATCTTAATGTTCCAAGCCAGAATTCACTTCCAATGTGTCACCAAATTCTACTGATACCTATCAAATCTCTTTCAACACCTGTCTCCTCATTGGAATTCGTATCTCCTCTGCTTCAGTTCAAGCACTGATCAATTTTGCTTAGACTGAAGTGGCAGCCTTCTAATCTCTCTGAAATCTCCTTTCAGTCCTTTTCCTAAACTATCACTAGAGAAATCTTTATAAAACCCAAATTATTCTAAGCATTCCAATAAAATTCAAACAATTCATTATTTAAAAAATATTTTAATGTATTAATTAAGAATTAAGATGAACTGATGGATGAATAAAAGATGTAAAGGTAGATAAACATGTGATATAGCACATACCGCAAAGGTAAATTAGAGTGGTGGATGTCTGAGTGTTCACTGTATAATTCCTTCAGATTTCTGCATGTTTGTAGTTTTAAAATATTAGAGAACAAATATCGTTAATGAAATGACTTTTAATGTAGTAATGGCTAATATTTACTATGGACTTCTTATGTGTCATATATTGTGCTAAGTAAGCACTCTGCAGGAGTCATCTTCATCGCTGTGAAGGAAAAAATGTTTAATATTGTAAACATGTTTGTGGCTATACAGAAAGAAGAGGGAGTGGGAGGGAAAAGAAACCCTCATTTGTAGCACTTAAAATTTCAGTGCTGTAATGTTGTGACTACGGTAAAAATTAGGAAGAGGTGAGAATTAGAGGATCATTATATAGTATTTCCAATGTACAGATAAAATAAACATAAATAACCCAAGAATAGAAATAATGGTATAATATATTAAAATAACTAGGAGGTTTAAGTGCATGTTCCTTTGTTTAAAATATACTTGTAAATATATATAATTTATTTCAAAATAATCATTTCAAAACCAGCTGGCAAAATTCCTGTAAATTTAATAAATTGATTGTTAGCTTTAGTACATGCCCAACTAGCTCAAAAATATCAAATTGTGGCAGGATCAGTTATTGATTTTTATTTTATAGATGAAGAAGTGAAACATTAGATTAAATTACTTGTACATTAGTAAGGATTACAGCGAGATCTGAACCTAGACTTTACTGCCTCTCAAACCTTAAGATAACCACCAATTTTACTGATTCGCTGCTTGATGACATTATGCTCATATTTTAGAGATGTTTTGTGCACTCATAGAGCCTAAAAGCCCATCTATTATATAGCTTATTGGTTTAATTATTAACTTGCATGTCTACCTTCTAACCTTTCTGGGCAGCTCAACACAGAAATGCATTCAGGCAGCCTCAGTTTGCATTTATGAGTTTACTCTAGTGCCTGACACATAGCAAGTACTCAGTACTTGTGAGCTACTGTAATCATATTCTCTAGACTTTCAGTAGCTACAGAACAGAGTTTTCATCTTAGAATATCCAGTAATTTAGACAGAGTCTGGAATACAGGAGATACTCATGTAAAAGAAAAGTTGAAAAATGCAATACAAATGATAGTCTTGGTTTTTCTCATACAATAGCTGTTTGATATTGATCAAATCACTTCCCTATTGAGACTAAATGCCCTGAATGATGATTAATAAAGGAGTTGGACTTCATTAATTATAAAGCACTTTCTTGCACTAAAACCATATGACTGACCTTGATGTTGTCAGTAAAGCACATTGATACAATACTTTCAAAAAGTAGTTAAACAGTATTTGTCAAGAACTTTTCAGTTATGTGGAAAAAAGGTACACTCATGATCTTCACGCAGCATTTACAATGGCCAATCGTGGGAGTTAGTCCAAACTTTCAGTGACATAAAAACGGTTATATACGTTCAGATATATATGTATATATCCAACAGAATATTAAGCAGTCACAGTCATTTAAAGTGATGGTGATAATGTCCTGTAGTAACACAGGAAATGGGTTGGCATGATGGCAATTACAATAAGCAGAATATAAAACTGTATATACTTTGTACTTTACAACTAAAATACTCCCAGGCACAGAGAAAAATAATAGTGCATTGACAAAAATGACGATAGTTTTATAAACATTCTAAAATAATGAGTTTTTTCTAAATTCTAGTTGCAACATTTGATGTATTACTTTAACACATATATAATTTATAAAAATAATTTGAGTACATAAACTCTGTGCAGTCTTTACAGAATATGGGACTTTCAGCAAGGGCCCTCCAAAGAAATCAAGCTTACGGATAGCTAGTTAACTCATGTCACATTTTCTCCGCCTAAACAGAATGGAGTTGGCTGTTGTAGAAAGAAAACTCTAAATCAGTATCTGCCCCCTACCCCAAATAAAAGCACAACATCCAAACATGCATAATGCACACACATGCATGAAATGCAAAATTTGCTGGAGGAGAGAGATGGAGAAGCAGGAAGGAGGACTCTAGAACAATGACTCTGCTTTAATATTCTTCATTAATATAATTTTTAAGGTGGTATCTAATTTTTTAAAATTAACTACTCTTAAAAGGAGAGTGTGTGCAGATATATATATATATATATATATGCATATGTGTGTATATTCCTTGTATTAGCAAAAGGTATTATAAGTTCATATGTAACAAAAACATGATTTTCAGTAAATTTTGGGTAGGTTGAATAACAAGACAGAATATAGCAACTGCTTAAAATAATTTAACCAGCAGGTAATAATACACTGTTTTCTGACTGCTTATTATTATTTTGTTGTAGTAAGGGACTATGTAGAAGTGGGAAATAATAACACAGCCAAAGAATGAAAGATGAGTTCTTTAAACTCAACTTCACTGAGATGGTTTGGCTGAGACAATTAAAATGGACATCACTCAATGATTTCTAGGCCATATCATATGTAGTGACAGCTGAATTTGCACAGATCTTGCTTAGGGTGACATAAACAGCATGAATTTCTGCCCTTTGAAGTTCATTTTTTACTGGGTTCACAAAGTCTACTATAAATTAGAAGACATGGGATTAGAATTCACGCATTTTCTCTTTCCTTTGAGTATGTTTTTTTCCTTCTGCAGTTTACATTCAGGTTGGTGGAGAGGAAAGAGGATTGAAGAGTTATCCTCAGGTGATTATTAGCTATGATAAGGCCATATCTTGCAGGAAGACAATGAAGATCAGAAAGTGAGATCCTAAGCTGATGATTCCATGTAGGTATGAGTCAAATTAAATGATGAAAATAATGAGATTCATCCATATGTCATTTTTTTTCCATCAATAAACTGCACAGAATGACCAATACTCCCCCAAAATGCTAATTATACCTAGGATGGATAAGTGAGACCAAAAAGTAAATATGAAGCTGTCCTTCTACCCCAACAACCTCTACCAAGAAAATATGACTGCATTTTATTTCTGTCAGAACCTGATTTAGAGATTTCTTTCGTATTTCAAAGCAAAGAAAACAAATCACAATTCAACAAAAGATATGAATAGGGAGTGGCCGGGCGCGGTGGCTCAAGCCTGTAATCCCAGCACTTTGGGAGGCCGAGACGGGTGGATCACGAGGTCAGGAGATCGAGACCATCCTGGCTAATACGGAGAAACCCCGTCTCTACTAAAAAATACAAAACCTAGCCGGGCGAGGTGGCGGGCGCTTGTAGTCCCAGCTACTTGGGAGGCTGAGGCAGGAGAATGGCGTAAATCCGGGGGGCGGAGCTTGCAGTGAGCTGAGATCCGGCCACTGCACTCCAGCCCGGGCGACAGAGCGAGACTCCGTCTCAAAAAAAAA
>NW_016803360.1:2072744-2085273 GCF_001698545.2 Rhinopithecus bieti
TATAAGGAGTAAGGAAAGGATCCAGTTTCAGCTTTCTACTTATGGCTAGCCAATTTTCCCAGCACCATTTATTAAACAGGGAATCCTTTCCCCATTTCTTGTTTTTCTCAGGTTTGTCAAAGATCACTGCTCAGTGAAATAAAAGAGGATACAAACAAATGGAAGAGCATTCCATGCTCATGGATAGGAAGAATCAATATTGTGAAAATGGCCAAACTGCCCAAGGTAATTTATAGATTCAATGCCATCCCCATCAAGCTACCAATGAGTTTCTTCACAGAATTGGAAAAAACTGCTTTAAAGTTCATATGGAACCAAAAAGAGCCCGCATTGCCAAGACAATCCTAAGTCAAAAGAACAAAGCTGGAGGCATCACGCTACCTGACTTCAAACTATATTACAAGGCTACAGTAACCAAAACAGCATGGTACTGGTACCAAAACAGAGATAAAGACCAATGGAAGAGAACAGAGTCCTCAGAAATAATACCACACATCTACAGCCATCTGATCTTTTGCTATGGTTATAACACTAGCCTGTCAATTCCTTAAGAGTAGGAATGTTGTCTTCTCAATGTTTTATCTTCTGTAGTCCTGTGTGTGACAATGTGTACAACTGGGGCCCTCACTAAAATTTGTGAAATAATTAAACATACCATCTGATACACAGTAGCTCTTGAATTTATCTCCAATCTCTCATGATTTTCCCTTCTAATCTAATGTATTATACCATTTTTTCATGTGTATTAATATTGCACAATTCACATATTTGAAAAAGTAATTCAAACAATGAAGTTATTCACTGATAACATATCGTTAAAATCCCCTTATAAAAGTCCCTTCTTGATTATTATGAATAATATTTTCTAGGAATTTATGGATTTCCTGTTTCTGATTTGAAATGAGAAAGATGCTATGGAGAAAACTACAACTTATTTATATATATGTAAGCATGTTTTCACGATCTCTCTGCTTCTAGGCCTTCCTTAACTTCCAGAGATGGGATGATCCTTTTACAAACAAATCTAGTAATGTCAGTCTGTATCATACAAACAACTAGGCAACAGGTGGATTATGTTATACTTAGCTGCAGCTCACCTGCCAGCCTCAGTTCTACCACAAGCGCACAGTTAGCCAGTAATCCACCTGTCCATCTATTTTCAGAAACCCAAAAATATCACCAGTGTTTACTAGGAGGTAAAAACATGCAGTTTGCTCTCATTTTATTCATTTCACTTTGCATTTACTCTTTTTATAGGTCTGGTCCCTAGTGACTTCCAGGAGCTTAAGTGCAAGACATTGGTTGTATAACTTTGAAGACCTATTAATTAACACAGTACTGTTAACGAAGAAAGAAGCCAACAGAAGTTCTTTTCTGAATAAATATTTTCAAACAGAAATATTCTCTACAGAATCTAAAACCAAAATTAGGTTATTATTCACAAAAAAGAAATCTAAAATGGGATTTTATTCTTAGATTCCTAAGAAAATTGAATAACTGCTTCCATTACTTTTCTTAGGGCTTTTTACCTTTAGTATTTTTGAATTCAGTAATAATAATAGCATTGTCTTTTAAATTTCTTGCTCAAAAACAATCAAAAGCCATATAAAGATCATATATAAGCAGTTCATACATTTCAAAAAAATTTAAAGCAAGCATTGATATAAGCCAACAATTTAAATCAAATAGTAAGTCATCCTTATATTGTGAAACCGAACCAATTCTTGGAAGAGTTGTGTATTTTGTTTCAACCTCTAGGCTGAGTGTTAACGGTTACTAGTCTTTGTGATTGGTAACTATCTTAAACCACACTAGATATCAATATATGGTACCATTTTGCTGATGGTGCTACAGACTGAAGGCTAAAATTTAACTTCTCACTTTGTGGTTTCTGGTATATGCCTGAATATTATTTTGTTTTGTTTTTCCTTCCATTTTGGATTTAGGACAAGAAAAAAATGCATTTTTAGTAAATGCTTACTTTTAAAATAAGACACTCTCCTTTTCACTGCTTCATAGATCTAAATGTTTCACTGAAAATTGCCAAGAGCATTGAACTTCAATATAAGAGTAGAGAGTAGTTTTCCCAACTGCATAAATGTATTATATTCTGGACACTCTGAACTATTGACCTTCCCTATGAGAGAGATGCTGCTAAAACGTCAGTTAATCATAAAGCAGTTCCACAATGGGTTACCCAGAAGCAGAAGGCAATTTAAAAGAGCAATTTTAACATGCAATTGCCAAAGCATGCAACACAGACAATTTCTGATGATGGCATATTTTATTTCCATTTAATAAGAGAAAGAGAAACAGTATTTGCCTAGCTTCTATACCAGATGGTATACCCAGAGGAAACAGACACACCGAATAAAAGCAAGCATACTTTCTCTGATTGTTCATTGGAGTTTTTGAATTGCTTCCCTTTTAAGACAGCTTTGCATTTATACCCTTTTAAAAATTTCTGAAGTGCCTGAAGAAACATTACGTGAACAATAGCATGGGTCAGAGTATAAAGTAACAGTGAAATAATCATATCTCTCAGGTTCCTAGAGAAGCATGAGGTAGGCCTCAGTGGTTTCAGCCTTCGGAGGCTGTAATTACCACTCCTAAGTCAGAGACCCTGAAGCAACTAATTGCAGTTACCAAATGATTATAATGCACTTTGGAAGGAAAAAAAAATAGCTTTGGCAACCAGACAGGATATTTTCAGAAAAGGATAAAATAATACACTTCTATACTTTAACCGTTTAAAGTATTGAAAACACAGCATGTATTTGAGAGTTAAGCACTAATCAATTGGGCTTTCAATAAATTTGAAGTTGCAAATATTAACCTATGTTTTCTCAGAGAATAAGTTAGCCATGCAGACTCCATTTTTTAAAATGTACATCTCTTCCAGATCTTACTTGTGCTGTTATTTACTCACGCTATACTATTATAAGAGGGAGGAAATCACCTATGATAGGAATAAGAGGAATACATATTAAGGCCATTAAAGTCTGAGAAAAGGAGTTGAGGCCCATCTGTCTGATATTGGACAAGTCACTGTTTTGTTTTTGTTTCCTGGGTCTTAAATTTACCAACTAAAAAGTGAGAAAATAATATATCTAACTCACAGGATTAGTGTGAAAATAAAATATCATGATAGATTCCTTCATATGTTGATTCTACAGTAGTATTAATACTTAGCCACAAAAAAATCTACATTTTCATTTGAAAATGTAAAATTTATTAATATAAATAAGGAAAACCTTGTACTGACTTGCTAGAAAATTATGTATTGACAGATTTCCGTCAGATAAACATTTACTATTATCAGAAATAAAAGGTCAATGCCTCAAATACCTTAAAATGGAATTTTAAAACAGTAAATTGTAAGTAATTTACTTTTGATTGGTACTTATTTTAAAGCCACCTAGTCTAACATGTTGAGACTATTAAAATAGCTGCTTCAAAATAATCAACATTTATTCAGTCAGACGATATTAATGGCAAATTCCACAGCTGTAACATGGAATAGTCCCAGTCCTAATTAAAAAAGAATGGTTTATAAATCTAGTATTCAGTTCCTCTTATAGAACCAGTATTTAGGCATGCAGAATTTAACAGAATTAGATGGTAACTTCCTCCAAAGGTTATGTTTGGAGTCTCAGAGGTATTTCCCAAGATTATGAAGCATTTAAAGTTTCTGCAATCTGTACTAAAATTTAGTTAATATCATAGTTAACATAAACTGTGTTCTATTCGTTGATATGAGCTTCTGGGCTGAGGCCAATAGTGGTACTGGTAATTTCAAGTCTGGGGGACCCGAAATTTGGGGAAAGAGAAATGGATTTTAAAGAAGGGAAGTAGATGGACATACATCATAATGCTAACTAACACTGACTCTTTATTTAATTATACTATATACATCAATTATGTTCCATTTCTCCTTTTTATAGACTGTTTAAAAATTAATACAACATATACTTACACAAGCTTCTCTTTCTTTTCTAATAATAGAGCAAGATTAGTAGACATTCCTGATGAAATAGTAACTATGGTTTCTCTCAAATTTGCAGAAAAATCTAGTTTATAAGTACTTCCCTCCCCCAAAATCTTGCAGACATACCTTATGAGGACATTAATTAGCTACAGTAAACATGTGTGATAAAGACTCATTACATGCGAAAGATAGTTTTAAAAACAAACTTAACACCATTGGGAGTAAAACTACAAGTGATTGGGCCTGAAAGCATTTTATGCCACAAAGAATACACAAATTAAATGTTTCTCAGGAAAGGAATCAGATAAAAAGACTAGTATAATTCCAAAATATCAAGGCATTTATAAGTTAGAAAGCAGCTATGGGCCGGTAGCTCACGGCTATAATTCTAGCACTTTGGGAGGTCGAGGTGGGTGGATCACTGTAGATCAGGAGTTCGAGACCAGCCTGGCCGACATGGTGAAACCCATCTCTACAAAAATACAAAAATTAGTCGGGCATGGTAGTGCGTGTCTGTAAACCCAGCTTCTCGGGAAGCTGAGAGAGGAGAATTGCTTCAATGTGGGAGGCAAAGGTTGCAGTGAGCCAAGATCGCGCCACTGCACTCTAGCCTGGACAACAGAGTGAGACAAGAAAGTAGCTATGAGTGTAAGTTAATTATCCTCTATTCCCTCTCACGTAGATAAGGCTATTCTCAGTATAAAATACTTCAAAGCACTTTATAGTAATATTTTTACTTAAACAGTCCAACGTCCACTCAGAACATAAGCATAGGGATAAATCAATATTCATTAACATGTTTTATCCACTTAACACAGTATAACTGGCTTTAAAACACAACATTATTTACATGCAATCTCCATGGCTTTCACATCTGGAACCAAATTTCAAATAATTCCTAAGTTAAACAAAACTTACATTATATTAACAATACACTGCGTGGTAATGCTAACTTTTTAAATATCTATTTTGACAAAAATAACAAATAAAGCAGGTGAAATACTTAAAAGAAAGTAGTTTGGGCAAAGGAAGTCAAGAGGGAAACCAATGGAACACCAAATTGTCAACATTGTTACAATTTATATATACATTATAAATTTATGTATATGTAGAAAAGTGTAATTTTATTAGAAAACATATGTATGCAATATTTTTAGTAAAATTGACTCCATAATTCATTTTTACATATTAGCATGGGATATTAATTTTGGAATAGAGAGTGAACTACTTTTTAGTTTCCAAATTGCTTCCTCTTTAAATGATTTCTCTGACTAGTTGAGATTATGGAGTCAACTTGCCTCTCTCTTGGAGAGTTTACCTTCTATCATAGAAACAATTTGTCACATGACCTCGATTGAAAGAACATAGCCATACAGAATATTTGAAAAGCAAATTGTGAGATTTAGGCTGAGCCATGGAGATTTACCCAACATCTTCTATCTTAAGCTCCTTTTCAACCACCAGATCAATGTATACAGCAATCAGCAAATTATTGGACTCTCTATCATCTAAGTCTCAGGCTAATAGTTGAGAAGTTAAATTTCCTATTAGTGAATATCTTTCAGCAAGAGCTTTTGATATATAAGTATTATTCTGGATTAAAGAATTTTTATTCTTTAATACATCAGGTAACCGAATGGATTTTGCTTGGATTGTAGCTCAGTACCCCTGGTGGGTAGCCCAACAATACTGTCAATGATAAACAGATGCTTAAGAAACAAAAGACAAAATAAACACTACACTAAAACTGTACTCAAGTAACTTAGATATTTAAACTCTTGGCTTTTAATTCATAGCTAACAATTCCTCCCATTATAACATAGTAAAGAACCATGATGTGTGGTTATACACAATTTTTAATTTTTATTTTTTGTGTTTTCTCCATATGCTATTATTTTCACTACTCAGTTTTAGTCATGAGGAAGGCAATAGAAAGGCTTAAAATTTAAGGAAAATCTGTGATCTGCAGCCGGGTGTCAAGCTCCTGAGGTTGTCCTCAACAACAGACATTCTGAAGAAAATAGTTATCTCACCGAGGCATTGTCCAGACTAACTTTTCTTATCCATATTATAAGATGTGGCCTTTACACTGACTATAACAAAATTACCGAGGGACATAATTTCCACATGGTAAAAAGAGTATTCGGTATTTGCTTGAACTAAATTGATTTTTTCTCCTAATAATACTTTCAATTACAGCTATCAGAGATTTTTGGACTATGTAGCAGGCTCACCAAAATTACCATGCCAACAAAAGACTCTAGATTCAGAACAATCATGGATTGATAATAGAGAAGCACTCCCATGTTCTCAAATCAGTCAAATTATGACATAATCAAGGTGATGATTTACCTAATTCATTGGAACTCTTACTAGTGTGACTATATCATATATCAAATAAGGAGAACCTTCAGTACTGCATGTATTAATGTGTCTTATGCTAGATTCCTTCACAAGGTAGAAAGGCCTGCTACTCAGTCTTACCTGCGCATTTTGTTCTGGTGATTAGTGGAGGTCCTGGGAGCCCCGTTCCACCTTCACCAGGTCTTGTAAGAAGAACTCGGATCTCATATTCGGTATCTGGATCTAAATGCCATAATTTGTAAGTTGGAGCATTGACTGCATGGGTTTCTGTCCAGGATCCTGATGTCATTTGGTACTCTACTTCTTTTAGGATGATAGGACCATCGCCAATGATCGAGTTGGCATTTAGTTGGATCAGCAAATATGTAGGCCCAACACCAAGTAGCTGAGGAGGAGCAATGGGTCTTGGTGGTTCTAGGAAAGATGAGTGGGCACTTCAATTAGTAAGATTTAAAATAATCATAGATATATTAATGTCTAATAAGGCCTAAATGCTTAATGGATCATTTATCAGAAATGCATACTAAATACTTAAAAGAAAACTAGAACATGCATGATGTGTCAATTGTACTTTTAAAGAACATATAAGTTTGCAGGTACATATGACCATTTTAACATAATTTTTCTTTTATTGAAAACACATTTTTTTTTCAGGAGATAATCTTGTAAAGACACAGTATACAAAGGAAATAAAAAGAAAATATTTAGATATGGATAGCTCTAATTAGCTTCTAAGAGAGTAGAGTTGATCTTTCACAATTTATTTCATTCATGAACTATGACCAAGAGGTATTTTTCTGTTTGCTTTCCTTGCTACATCTCCACAGTTTCTACAGATGAGTAAAGGAAGAAAGAATAGCATAACTGAACTCAGAAACTGATGCCCGGTGCTAACTTGTTTCCACAAACCTGCCTCACAGTATGACAAACTTAAATTTACACCTAGGCACAATCACAAATCACTAAACATCATTGGCTTTAGGGAGCAGCATAAGATAAGGCAATTCACCAACTATTAAACTCAAATGTCAAAGGCACACTATAATTTAATTTTGGATATCTTAAGATATTTTGCTTGAAAGAAACTTTGGAAAACATTACTTCAACGTTTGAATTTACAGAAATTATGAATGACATATTAAAGCACGTTTTTTCTTTCATTAGAACAATGTCGCTGAAATGAGACACTGAACTTTATGAAGGACTCAACAGCTATAGCTCTGTTCGTATGGTCTTTCCAAAAGGAGTAATAAGTCAAGAAGTTCTCTGAATTCATGGAACACTTCTCATTTTTCTTGGGAAAGTCAAAAGACCTAAAGAAAGTGTTAATCTTAATAAAGTAGTAATCGCTCAAAAATTGATTTAAAAGTTTTTTTAAAGAGTTGGAGCAAATCACATAAGGTAAAACTATTACACACAACCACAAAATGCTCCCTCATCCCAACCCACTCCAGGTATGGGGTGGACTGAAGAAGGCACAAATAGAGGGAAGTCATGAGCACATAATCAATATCTTTCTAGTTGGATTTTTTATTTCAATGGCAATGCATTGCATGAAAAAATATAATACGAACAAGGCCTGTAGACAGGTTTTACCTTCGTATGTCAGTTTAAATGAAACAAGAATGTTCAGGTGCAGACCAGGATTTTCTTGTTAAACCTGACTGTATAAAAGTACAGTTTTCTAGCTTAAAAGCCTCTGAATTACAAACAACCTTAAAATTAGGAATAAGATTACCTGGTCTGTACTGCTACACAGGCTAAAGTAATTTTCAAGAAGATTCTTTCAAAATTCATATGCACAAACATTAATTGAGTAGCTATTAATTGTTAGGCTGTCCTACACATTGGGTATCCATATAACATTGTAGGGGAGACACTGTAAAAAGAAATCAATGAATTCATTATTTTAAACTGAAATTTATATAGAAAAAAAGACTGATAAATCATGAATGTAATATCAATACTTTTCTGTCCAAAATCACTTGAAGGACATAAGTTACTCCTCACAAGTATTCATGGCTCATTATGGCAATAACTTTTAAACTAATTATTGGTAGAACCACATGACCTTGGGATTCACTGTGCTCATGTTTAAAACAAAAACAAAACTAAGATCAAAGATGATAACATATGCTATATGAAGTGCAAACATTTATAATTTCTATAAAAAAGTGGTTAACACATGATTTATAAACTTTAACTACAACATGCATTCCTGATAGTTTGCAAATTGTTTAAACAATATGCAGTCAAAATTGCATAGCAGGTGAACTCTTTCCATTTTCACAACTGAATTCAATGGAGAAGTTATTCACAAAAGAAAAGAGTTTGAATGAAATAAACAGTTTAGAATTTTCATTTATGAACTACAGAAAGACAGAACTAGACATTTCATACCATGAAATTTTACCAACTGCTCTAACAACTTTTATACTCAGAGTTTTAAAAAGTTTTCATAGACAGGGAGAAAGTTGATGCATTCTCAAACCCTAAACTAAAATGAAACTGAATCGAGAAATGAACATAACAGAAAAAATGTAAATGTCTTCCGAGATTACCTAAATGCTGCACATATTTTAAGAAGCAGTCTGTATTTTGTGAATAAACTGAGTTGTCTCATATGTGCAATGTTTGTTTTCATTCCAGATGGCTCATATACTAACTAATTTAAGTAGGAAAGAATGCTAAATTTACAGCTCACTAGGGTTCTACCCCAGTGTAGGGGTAGAATAAACAGGAACAATGTGCCAAGTGAATTATACATAACAAAACATAGTTAATCATAAATTTATAGATATTCTGAAACCTGAACTTATGTGTGTATATCAAATGTTGAATCTCACCAATCAAAACTCTGCACACTATTGCTATGGAAAATAAGGAGAAAACCTAAGAGAGCAGAAGATGAGAGAGGAAGGAAAGAAAAAATAGCCATACCACAACATAAGAAACAAGTGAAAGAAAGAAGAGAAATAAGTGAAAAAGTAAAGCATAACATTAATTCCAACATTTCTATTTTAGGGAAGTGACATATAAAAGAAAACAAAATTTGTAGTCTGGAAACCTAATTAGAAAAAACACTTACATATTAATAGTGGTGTAATCTTAAATATATTATTTAACTTCTTCATATTATATTTCCTCATTCATGCACTAGGCATTATTTGAAGAATTTTTAAAGACTCAACTCCTAAATACACCAACAAGCCCTATGTGATGCTAGGTTGCTTTGTTCTGTTTTGCCATAGAGCATATACATTTTAACAATGAAAATTAATATTCAACACTAGTGTTGTTTGTACATGAAGAAATGAGTTTGATGTAATCAGTCAAGACTTGGTCAGAAGGGTAGTAGTTCACTCTGGCCAGTTTTACATCTTACTTGCCATGGTGAGGCCAAAAATGGAGGCAGGCCAGCAATCAAAGCAATTGCTCATTGGAAATGTGGCAATGTTAAGAGAGGCTTAAAAGCATATATATTGATTAACAGCATGATTTTCAGTTGTAAAATCTAGCATTAATGAGGTTAATATACCACTACATATTAAATTTTTATGTTGGAGGTAAAAAGTAGCTTTATATTAGCATGTGTATTTTGTTTTCAGGCCCTTGAGAACAATGGGGCTTATTTATAAAATCTCTATTCATTTCCATAAATTATGCATGAATTTTAATCAGTTCACAAATGAACAAGTAATTGTTCTGCAGCAATATTAATATTCTTCATAACTTAATACACAACCAGACCCAGAGGTGTGGTGCGAATAAATCCCAGTTGTACAGGAGGTATCAACTGAAGCATGCAATCCCCAAACTATAAGATAAACTTTGCCGATGTTACCAATTAACTTTCAATTAATGACTTATATTCATTATTCTAGAACTGAACCTATTATAAAACCCAATTATATATTCAAATTGTTTTGTTTTTATTTAAAATAATTTTAAAAGTGTCCTGAAATCAAGCAAATCATTATGAAAGAATATTCCCATTCCGTTATTCCTAATATAATGCTATTTTACAAACACATGTGTCACTTACCAAAATTCAGTTAATTAATAAAATGCAGAATAAGAAATAGAAGCTACAAATCCAGGAAAAGTCAGCACAAAGTAAATGTCAAGGCAAAAGACACTTCTACATTAGTTTCCCAATTAGATGAATTAAATACCTCTCAATCCTACCTCCTTCCTAAGGGTTTTATTTGTCAATGGGGCCTTGACATAAAGTATCCTAGGATTAGTCCCACCACTATAGAAGGAGGCAATGATATTTCATTATTCTCTGATGACTGCTGCAACAAATTACTACAGACTTGGTGACTTACAACAACAGAAATTCTCTCCAAGTCCTGGAAGCCAGAAATCTGAAATCAGTACCACTCGATTAAAATCAAGCTGTCAGAAGGCCATACTTCCCACAAAGGCTCTGGGAAAAAATCAGTTGATTAAGTCTTCTAATTTCTGATGAAGCTGATATTCCTGTCTTGTGGCCACATCCTTCCAAATTCCTTTCATTTGCTCACATTGCCTTCTCCTCTCCTGTCTGTAGTCACATTTCCCTCTGACTTCCATATGGTTATGGATGCTTGTGATTGCAGTTAGGGCCCATATGTATCATCCAGGATCTTCTCACCATTTCAACATCCTTAACTTAATCACATCTGCAAACATCATTTTTCCATATAAGGAACATTCACAGGTTCCAAGGATTAGAATCTACTTGGGGGGCATTTTTCAGCCTACCACAGACATGGACTATGATCTCATCCTTCCTCCTGCCAGATATTTCAACTCCACTTTTTCTCCAGTTTGATAGAACGCTTGTGAGCAGAAAATACTTCACCTATGAAAGTTTCTGAGCTGGGTTCAGAGTAGCAGATTATTTAAAAGTTAATAATTTTTTTTAATCAATTTTTTTTTTTTTTTTTTTTTTTTTTTGAGACGGAGTCTCATCTGTTACCCAGGCTGGAGTGCAATGGAGCAGTCTCGGCTCACTGCAACCTCCGCCTCCTGGGTTCAAGCTATTCTCCTGCCCCAGCCTCCCAAATAGCCAGGACTACAGGTGCACACCACCACACCCGGCTAGTTTTTGTATTTTTTAGTAGAGACGGGGTGTCACTATATTGGCCAGGCTGGTCTCAAACTCCTGACCTCGTGATACGCCCACCTCGGCCTCCCAAAGTACTGGGATTACAGGAGTGAGCCACCACACCCGGCCCATATTTTTCTTTTTACTATTTATTATGAAAGGGAGTAACAGAGATGATGAAAATTATGTTTTATAGGAGTCCATTGCTCCATCAACACATTCAACACTAGAATGTTTGCCTTGGAGATGGAATATCTTTTATTTGCTACTTAAATGAAAGAATTTGTTTACTTAAATGAAAGAATCACGAAGTCAATTTTACTCTGTTTCTTTATAATTTACCTCACTAAAATTTTTATCCAGTTCTGGTTCCTGTTAGACAACAAATTCACAATGCTTCTCATTGTTTAGTTTTCTTCCCTACTACCTACTGGAAGTGCAAGAAAATGGACATGAGGGAGGTTAAGGTGAGGAAGAATGACATCATTGGGCCATCTAATTCAGGCATTTATCAGCTTACACTACGATAATTTTTAAATGATTTTAATTTATGTCAACAAGTTGGTAACACAATTTAATAAATTATTGAGCATTTCAAGAAACTTAATATCACTGATGAATAGAAAGATGACCTTTGTTCCCATAACAAACGGAAAGCAGTTTATTCATATTTAGAAGCAATTTATTTGAACATTAAATATCATATGTACAATAACACAATTTAATTTTTCCTTAGATGTTAAAATAAGAAGTGTACATTTGAAAATTTTTAGATTTAATAAGGTTTCTCCTACCATGCCAGTTTAAAAACTGAAACCCAGATATATTTATGAGAATTCTTTTATGATTTCACACTGTTATTTTTCTGAAACTTCAAATTTTCAATCCTCACAAGTTCCTTAGGACTCAAAAAACTCATCATAAATTTAGCTCATATTTTAGCTTACAATGTAATCAGCAAATTCTACACGCTTTAATATAAACAACTATTAAGTTTTATTTACATATTTGTACAGTAATAGAATTTAGTTAAATTTGTTTTATTATATTAAAATCTATTTTTAAAACCATCAATTCAAGTG
>NW_016803360.1:2085285-2088035 GCF_001698545.2 Rhinopithecus bieti
TTAAATATCATATGTACAATAACACAATTTAATTTTCCTTAGATGTTAAAATAAGAAGTGTACATTTGAAAATTTTAGATTTAATAAGGTTTCTCCTACCATGCCAGTTTAAAACTGAAACCCAGATATATTTATGAGAATTCTTTTATGATTTCACACTGTTATTTTCTGAAACTTCAAATTTTCAATCCTCACAAGTTCCTTAGGACTCAAAAAACTCATCATAAATTTAGCTCATATTTTAGCTTACAATGTAATCAGCAAATTCTACACGCTTTAATATAAACAACTATTAAGTTTTATTTACATATTTGTACAGTAATAGAATTTAGTTAAATTTGTTTTATTATATTAAAATCTATTTTAAAACCATCAATTCAAGTGATTTTTTTTTTTTTTTTTTTGACAGAGTCTTAGTCTGTTTTCCAGGTTGGAGTACAGTGGCGTGATCTTGGCTCACCACAACCTTGGCCTCCCAGGGTCAAGCAATTCTCCTACCTCAGCCTCCCAAGTAGCTGGGATTACAGGTACATGTCACCATGCCCAGCTAATTTTTGTATTTTTAGTAGAGATGGGGTTATACCATGTGGGTCAGGCTGGTCTCAAACTCCTGACCTCAGGTGATCTGCCCACCTCGGCCTCCCAAAGTACTGGGATTACAGTTGTGAGCCACCAGACCTGGCCTGGAGACCTTTTTCAAATCATATTACTTAGGTGGCTCATAAGCTTGTACTGTTGGTCAAATAAAGTTAATGCTAAGACACCACAAAGTATGGATGTTGGCTGGCTGACCTGAGGCCCTTATGCCAGCACCTATGTAGGTATCAATCAGAAGGAGCTACTACTATGTATTACGATCTCTATGAAAATTAGATAGGTGTCTGCATATAGCTATGATGAACTAAGGAAAGAGTGTGTACTGTGCCTCACTACCTATGCTTACAATATTTCACACACGAATAACTTCTGAGAACCATCAAATAAGCACATATGATTTCACAATGGTAAGTAGGTAGAAAACTTTAGATAAAAGGGGAAAAAAGATTTACAAATAATAAAGTGTCCATTTAATGGGATATTATATATGTTTGTTTATACTATATTTTTATTACTATTAATTATATTTAGCTAAACAAAGTTTCTTCATTCTCTCCCAATGGCTCCCTACAGGGGGCAATTGTTCAAAAGCCAGGCATAGAAAGACAAATACTGCATGATCTCACTTATATGTGAAATCTAAAAAACTTGAACTCATAAAAGCAGAGAGTAGAATGGTGGTTACCATGGGGACTGGGGCAGGGCAGGGCGGGGAGTTTATAGGGAAATGGAGAAACATTCAAAGCGTATGGAATTTGTTCAGAGGAATAAATTTTGGAGATCTACTATAATTATACATAGGTAACTATAATTAATAATAATGTATTGTAAACTTCAACATTTCTACGAGAGTAGATATTAAATATTCTCACCACAAATAAATGGTGACATGATAAATATATGTTAATTAGCTTGATAGTTATTTCAAATTGCATACATATACCAAAAGACCACATTGTACAACTTAAATATATTCAATTTTATTTGTTAATTATAACTTAATAAATCTGAAGCAAAAAAAAAATTCTCTAGTCCAAAACAATAATAGGTTCTTCTTGAACAGTTCGACAATATAGAAAATAATTTTAACAATGTTGAAAATAATAAATTCACCACTTATCCCTACCTAAATCTACATCACTTATATTTCCATTTCTCAAAGGGGCAATGGAGCAGAATATTGAGGAGAGTACAAGTTCCGTGGCTGTGGGAGTGATCATTTATTAACATGGGCTTGACTGTAGCCAGGCAAACACATGTAAATGGGCATGTGAGTACATGAATTGTTCATAGGCAAGTGAACTGATAACAATATTTTTGGAAAATAATTTATATATCAGGAAATAGATATGTGTAAAGTAATAACAATTAGAGAAATTTATCATAAGGAGATACTTTCAGTCTTTGCTTAAAAGTAAAGTAAAAACGTGATCAAAATAATCAATGATGGGTAAATCATGGTGTAACTTCTCAACAGAACACAAGTTATAAATATCATTAGTTTTCACTTTTAACAGTAAAAAGTATATCCTTGAAAAAACAAAATCAGCAACCACCAAAAACAGAAGAAAATATACCAAAAAATTAATAGCTGTGACCAGGGAACTCCAGGACCATGAGTGACAGCTTTTTCTTTTATCCTTGTTTTTCAATACAATTTGTTATGTGCCCATAAAACATTCTCATCATTACATTCCCAGTGTTTCTTGTAGCACCTCACAAAGTTCAATACTATTATTATAGAATGAATGACTGCCTTAAAAATGCCCCCAAATACCCAGGCCACTGTAAGAAAAACTTATCACCTGGGAGCAGTGGCTCATGCCTGTAATCCTAGCATTTTAGGAGGCTGAGGGGGGCAAAATCGCTTGAGCCCAGGAGTTTGAAACCAGCCCGGGCAACATGGTGAAAACCCATCTTCACAAAAAATACAGAAATTAACCAGGTGTGGTGGCAGCTGTGGTCCCAGCTACTCGAGAGGCTGAGATGTGAAGATCACCTGAGCCTGGGAAAGTTGAGGTTGCAGTGAGTCAGGATCATGCTATTGCACTTCAGTGTGGGCAACAGAGTGAGACCCCTATATCAGAAAAAGAGAAGAGAAGAGGAGAGGAGAGGGGAGGGGAAGGGAGGAGGGGAGAAGAGGGGAGGGGAGA
>NW_016803360.1:2090081-2095850 GCF_001698545.2 Rhinopithecus bieti
AAGGGAGAAGGAGGGAAGGAGGAATGAGTGAAGGAGGGAAGGAAGGAAGGAAAAAAACTACGCAAATTCTACCTATTCCCTATTTTAAAACGTACAATTTAGTGTAAGAATCGACACTTGGAGAACACAATACCAAAACTTTATTTATGTACTTATTTAACTTTTTTTTTCTTTTTTTTTTTTTTTGAGACGGAGTCTCGCTCTGTTGCCCGGGCTGGAGTGCAGTGGCCGGATCTCAGCTCACTGCAAGCTCCGCCTCCCGGGTTTACGCCATTCTCCTGCCTCAGCCTCCGGAGTAGCTGGGACTACACGCGCCCGCCACCTCGCCCGGCTAGTTTTTTTGTATTTTTTAGTAGAGACGGGGTTTCACTGTGTAGACCAGGATGGTCTCGATCTCCTGACCTCGTGATCCGCCCGTCTCGGCCTCCCAAAGTGCTGGGATTACAGCCTTGAGCCACCGCGCCCGGCCTACTTATTTAATTTTCAAGTGTTAACATTAAGCCCTTAAAAACTGAGATTTAACACCTCACACTTTGAACCATGTAGCAAGCCAAATGCCCTGACACTGATACATAGCGCCTACAAATTGTTACTATTTAATTAAATGAGTTAGTTGACTGGAACAAAAGAACACATTCTAAGCAACTGCTTACTGACCAAGTAGAATCATATGATTTACCCAGCCTGTTTAAAAAAAAAAAAACACACACACACAGCTACAATTCTAGCATTAATTTTTTTTTGCCTTTTCAACAAATCACATCAATTAAAATGTTTTAAGTATTTTCCATGTGAAGAAAACGCTCCAATTTATGTATTTTAAAACTAATTTGAATATACAAGATCCATAAGAAATTGTATATAATTGTACTAATACGTGTATGTGTGTGTATATGTGTCTGTGTGTGTGTGTGTCCCTTGAACAAAAATTTAATTCAGGGTAGGAGAAAATTCTGATGCTAAATACGCTGCTCTTCATATTCAACAATGATTTTGTCTCTCAAGTCCCTGTGTGATATGTATTCAGTTTTTGAAATGCAAGATCTGTAGAATTACAGTATTTAATGTCTATGACACGGCTTTTTCCTGCTGTCTAAAGTGCTGAAGTAAGACGAATCATTTCAGCAATGAAACTGCAAATTTTGCACACTGAATTTTATATCCTATGCATTACCATGGCGTTCTATTCACCTTGATTTGAAAACACTGCTGCAATAACTTTATTACTTGCTTGAAATAAAAAGGCACAGCCGCAGCACACTGTTTTAGATGTCAGCAGAAACTAAAACAAGGTTAGGTTCATATTTAGGGTGGATGAAAAGGTGATGGAATTTTAAAAAGTGAAGTTTATCTGTCCTTTCGCTCATATTCAAACTATAAGGAAACTAAAAAATTGTGTCTCATTTTGTCCAAAACTACTCTCTTCTTCATTAAGATCCATGTAGTGAATTGGTTTAGAATTATAAATTACTGCAATAATTTTAACAACTTTACAAAAGCCTCTCTCAGTACTACAGTCAACATGGTGGCAAACCACGATATGATGAAAGTTATGAATCCCTATGAATGAGTCATAAGCTAATAAATACAGAGATTTTTCTCATGGCCATTTAATACCTCATTTCAGCTTTGTCAGAGCTCAAACTGTTCATAGTATTTCAAGAAAAGAACATCCAGTTGATTCCAGGAATAACAATCAAGTCAGCAATAAAACCAGGAAAGCCTTTAACTGTTCAGGTCACTGAAGTCTAGGGCCATAAACAGGTGATGTCCTCCGCATATCATCAGTCACCTTAAACAGTTAAAAGTGACTCTTTAAAAAATTGTAAGTTAAGAGTTAAAGGTGACTCTTTAAAAACAAAGGTGACATATTTAAAAAATATGGTTGGAGAAAGGAGGGGAACTGTGTTTGTCAATGGCAATATATGTCCCAGTTACTTGTTGAATATGCCTAGATTATATAGTACTGGCTATTATTCCATTCTAGATTATAGGCAAAAGGGTTTGGAGTACAATAACACTATTTACATTCATTTTATGTTAATACGTATTAAGACACAATGGCTGAATCCAGTAAACAAGGAGATATCAATTTAAAAAAAATTCCACTGCAAAATCTCTATAATGAGAATATAATCTCTATTTATAGATGTGTGTGTGTAGTATACATATATACAGACCTATACATATATGTAAATATATGTGATATATATATAATGAAAAAATATTATTAAAAATATCTTGAATCTTCCACATCTAGAATACATTTGTAAAATGTCATCAGCCTAAATTCCAAATTTTAAGAAATTTTAAAACTACATAATCAGAAAATTTTTGTTACACTTAGTTATAATCAAACATAATCTAAGTTTGCCAACTTGCTCCCCAGGTCTAAACACTCCATTGTGTTGTCTTTGTAACATACAATGTACAAGCATATGTTCATTATAAATACATACTTTGTAATCATTTCAAGTCAATACCAAATAATGAAGTCAATATTAAGTACATGAAACCAACAACTGATGACCACTTTAAAATGTAATGACTCAGACCTGCAGTAAAACAGGACACACTACTTGCATCCTCCACTCAATGACCCTGGTTTCCGGTCAGGTAAAATGCAAGACTTTATTTACCCTAAGTTAATCAGGGGAATTATTATTTACCTATTATTTCTACATGTCTATGTAGGGTACAGAGTCATGATGACTTGTCCAGGAACATCCCTGTACATACTACTAATATATTTACTTTTTTATGAAAAAGGAATTGTGATGACATAGTAAAACTAATGGAACAAGATGTCAGTCAATATAAAATTCCACTAGATAACAAGATTGATGTATGTACTACTAACTCCAGAGCAGTCATAATTATAAGCCTCTCTTTAGGTCAAAAAACCATACATCTTCAGAGACTTTAAGATCTTCATAGCAAAGAAAATTTCTCATTAGCTTATATAGATCCAACTAAGTTTTATAACATAAAAATTCCCAATATATATTTACTCAGGGACATCAAATGACATAAATTAGCAATTGTCAAAAATAGCCTCAATTTTGGAATTAAACAAAAAAACAACCATGTGTCTTATTGGATTAAGTTAAGAGAGAGAGAACTTTTAAGGAGACATGAGTTCATTACATGGAGTCACTGACTTTAGGTAAGCTATCCTGGTGGCAATGATATAAAAACATCAGGTGGACGTGACCTGGGAACCAGAGGACAGGTTATTAGGTACTTCTAGAAAGTCTTTCAACTAAGAAAGGCAGGTTTTCGTGGGTAATTGGAGAGTATATAGACTTAATGATGGGGGAAAAAAAGATAATGCAGTAAAAGCAGATCTATCAATACGGTACTATAAGGACCTCTGAAAAATTATTTTAATCATCTAATTCCATTAGCATTCCTTTAGGGACCAAAAACCCCTGTCCTCAATAGTCAAAGTGCTATCAAAATCACCACACCTAGTTTTATAAATAGATGGAAGCTGAAGGTAAGCAATAATTATAGACTCATCTGACAAAATAACAAGTTCATAATATTTTTAAGATGCTTAACCATGTAAATAGTTACCTGTTCAAAGACATTTTATACCAGTGTGTCAGCTGAGCCAGCAAAAGACCTTTTATTTCATTTCCCCTTGAACACTTTCACTTTCACACCTTCATAATATCAAAGTAAGTCATATCATCCAAAATATGAAATACTGGAAGGCAGCCTAGTTCTATAATCCATCTTGCACAGCAAGAGAAAGCTTCTAGACTAGTAAGAGTTTCTAGAGCACGAGTAATGCAATTACACAGCTAGGGAGTTGGGATCTTCTTTCACAGCTACTGTTCCTAAGTAGCAAGAGAGCTTCCTAGTCTACTTTGATGAATACCATGCCTTTAAAAAAATAAGGACATAAAATGGCTACCAATCCAGACTATTCACATATTCTTTTCTGTGAATTTCAAATTCCCTATCCTTTTCCACACTCAGCCAGATCAGCTGAAAATTTGCTGGAGAAAAGAACCGTAAGACATAAAATGGCACTAATATTTTCATAGATATTGAAGATTCTTGAAAATATTATCTCAATCAGTGGGTGTAAGATGAATAAAGAATTGAGAAAGGAAGGCAAGAAGAAGGTACCATGTTTCTTTGGTATGAAATTTTGTAAAATGATGCACTAATGGAAGTTGATAGCTGAGAGATCTTCATATTGCAACTGAAGGGTATCAATTCCTGCTCCAGCGCCATATAATTACATTTTAAAACCCCCCCCCCCCCTCTCCCCCCCTTTTTTTTTTTTTTTTTTTTGCTTGAAAAAATTTACTTTAAGTTCGGGGTACATGTGCAGAACTTGCAGGTTTGTTACACAGGTATACATGTTCCGTGGTGGTTTGCTGCACCTAGCAACCTGTCATCTGAGTTTTAAGCCCCTCATACATTAGCTATCTTTAAATGTCTATGTCCAGGTTTTAAGTTAAAAGTCTGACACTGAACAAATGTCAAGACACTAAACTTGGAAATTAATCAGAGAAGTATACCAGATGTATCATTACTATACGGCATAATAATTTCCTTCAACTATAAACGCACTAATTTGTACCTGGATATTTTAAAATCTACTTTCAAAAGTTATTTTATTTTAATGTATAAACGAAAACTATGTGAAACAGAGATATAAATGTACTCGTTGTGTATTTTCTTCTTTATAAAACCAATGTCAATTATGTGAGGAAACAGATCAACGGTTAAGACTGTGCTCTCTAAACCAAGGTGTCCCCTAAGTGATATTCAAATTACAGTCAGAATGGCTGGGGAGGGGGGACAATCAAACTATACTAGATAGATTTTGTGACTATTACAATAGATAACAAAAAGAACATGAAATAAAGGCACAAAATAACATTAGTCACTGCAGTGGTCTGAAAATGCGCTACAAATTCGCTGATAGCACTCGCATAGAGAGGCTGGATCCCCTTCAATCCAGAAAGACCTCATGCCTGCCTCAGCAAGTAAAGCACAGAGGAAGTGATGTAATGAGACCTCTGAGGCTAGTCAAAAAAAAAAAAAAAGTAACTTTCCCTTTGTTCACTGGAACCTAGAACACTTGTTCTAGGTGCCACCATTTCCAATTTTCAATTAGCCAGTGGCATTATCCCAACTCAAGTGCCAGACTTGTGCCAGACGATTATAGCCTCCAGGAGTTTAAATTACCTTTAGCTGTTCAATTTGAGACTTCTCAGCTGGGGACCCAAATACACTCTATGACCTAGCAATTCTGCTTTCAGGTACATGCTACCCCAAAATGAGCCTGTCTGTTCCTGAAAAGTCATATACTAGTATATTAATATACTGCTATTGTAAATAGCTCAAGGTGCAAAAGAACCAAATGTCTATCATCAGAAAAATGAATAAATTGTGGCATAGTCACACAACAGATTTCATAACAATGATGTTCTATGATGCATAGCTACATGCAGCAATATGGATTTCACAAACTTAATGATAAATAAGAGAAACTAGATAAGAGTATAAACTATTCATATGTAACATGACATATACTTGTTACTTATTAATGTTATAAGCCAAGAACAGTGGTTACTCTGGGCGAGGAGGTTATTAACTAGAATGGAATGAGGTAGCACTTCTGGGGTGCTGGTAATATTCAACTAGCTATACATTTATCAAACTATATATTTAACATACACTTTTCCATATGCCTACAATATACCAAGGAAGGAAGGAAGGAAGGAAGGAAGGAAGGAAGGAAGG
>NW_016803360.1:2097295-2131055 GCF_001698545.2 Rhinopithecus bieti
AGAGGAAAGAGGGAAAGGGGAAAGAGGGAAAGGGGAAAGGGGAAAGGAGAAAGGAGAAAGGAGAAAGGAGAAAGGAGAAAGGAAAGGAAAGGAAAAAAGAAAAGAACAGAAATAAGAAAGACAGTCCAAAATTTTCCTCGTACTTAATCAAAGACGATTGGGACACTGAAAAAACCTACCTTACTGAGCCTACCCTGGAAGGTGTTTTAATTTTCATATTAAATTAAAATGAGTGCTTATGGACTTTCTTTGATTACTAAGCACTATGACTTTAAAACAGGACAGGCTATTAAATTCTATGTAATTTATTTTTTCTACAAACAGGGAAGTGCAGAAACTCAAAGAAACTCATGATATTATTAAAGACATTGAAAATACTTATAAAATTTTCTTAGAGCTACAAAGGCAATTCATAATTCTTGACATAAAACCCAAGAAAAATGTTCAGGGGGGGAAGAACAATGCAGGAGGAATAGCAGAATAATTTCTTAACTTTTCATAAACCACACTTATGCCAGGCTCTGCCTAGATTCTAACAAAGGCATGCTGAAATCAAGGTTGAGAGCACATCATGCACATGTGAGTGTGCACGAGTGTGTGCATGTTTATAGTAGTACATCAGAATCTAAAAAAAGGACATGTGTGGTAGTCCTAAATAGTTTCAAATATAAATTACACTTGATTTAGAAAGGAACACACATCTCCTGTTCCTGTATTGAGAATCTGCTATAAAATGATAGGTTTGGCCGGGCGTGATGGCTCATTCCTGTAATCTCTGCACTTTGGGAGGCTGAGATGGGAGGATCGCCTGAAGCCAGGATTTCATGAACAGCCTGGGAAACATAGTGAGACCCCATCTCTATTAAAATATATATATTTTTTATTAAAGTCTAAAATTAAAAATATAAAATAAAATAGTAGGTAATAACTATCATGGTACTTGTCAGGGCAGGAATCAGTTAAAAATAGCAGCCAAGCAACTTAAAGTAAATGCATTGTTTCTAAAGAGACAAGATAATGATCCCAGTAACACAGTAGTAAGAATCATTGAAATTTAAGGTGTAAATCTCACAAATCTGTTTCATATGTAAAACTTGCTTCAAGTAGCAAGATTATTATTAATAAAATTAATAATAATCTTATTAGTTGGAATATCACTACCACTGAGTATAGAAAGTGAAGAAATTGATATATAGGCCCTGGAAAATGGACAAATAAAAGCAGATGCCATCTGTGGCACTCAAGGAGAGGAATGAAGGCAGAGAGTGATTTCAGCACCTTCCACTGAAATATCCACGTTCTCACACTGGGACTGACTAGGCAAACAACTCGACCCAGGGAGAATGAAGAAAGGCAGGGTGGGGCTATGGCCCACTTAGGGGAGACATGGAGCCAAAGGAAGCCCCACTCCCGGCCAGGGGAAGCGATGAGGAATTATGTAACCCTGCCCGGGAAACCATGCTTCTCCCGTAAATATTTGCAACCTGAGGATCAGGAGATGCCCTTGTAAGTTCAGGCTACTAGGGCCTTAGGTCCAATACACAGAGCTGTGTGATGTCCCAGCAGAGCAGTCTCTTAAGTACACACAGAGTCTTAGGAGTTTCGTATACTCTGGTCCCAGGATTCCCAGCAAAGTGGGAGAGGGTCCCTACATAATCCTAGGAGAGGGGCAGAATCCAGTGAGCCAAGCAGTGTTGCTCTGCAGGCCCCACTTCCAGGATACTTCACAAGTTAAGACCAACTGGCTTGGAATTCCAGCCAGACAGTGGTGACAGGCTGGAGTCCACCTAAGAAGAATGGAGTTCCCCAGGGAAGGAGTGGTTGCTATCTCTGTGGTTCAGTCAACTCAGAAATTCAATTTGAAATTGAATCCCTGGATAGACCAATAACAAATTCTGAAACTGAGGCAGTAATAAATAGTCTACAAATAAAAAAAAAAAGCCCAGGATCAGAAGGATTCACAGCTGAATTCTACCAGAGGTACAAAGAAGAGCTGGTACCATTTCTACAGAAACTAATACAAAAAATTGAAAAGGAGGGATTCTTCCCCACTTCGTTCTATAAGGCCAGCATCATCCTAATACCAAAACTTGACAGAGATACAACAGACAAAATAAAACTTCAGGCCAACATCCTTAATGAACATCTATTCAAAAATCCTCAACAAAATACTGTTAAACCGAGTCCAGGAGCATATTAAAAAGCTTATCCACCATGATCAAGTTGGCTTCTTTCCTGGGATGCAAGGTTGGTTCAATATACACAAATAAATAAATGTGATTCATCACATAAACAGAACTAAAGACAAAAAAAAAAAAAAAAAACCATGATTATCTCAATAGATGAAGAAAAGGACTTCAATGGAATTCAACATCTCTTCATGTTAAAAACTCTCAATAAACTAATGGAAAAGACTTCAAAAGAGTAAGAGCCATATATGACAAACCCACAGGCAATATCGGCAATATCATGCTGATTGGGCAAAAGCTGGAAGCATTCTCCTTGAAAACCAGTACAAGACAAGGTCGCTATCTCTTACCACTCCTATTCAACATAGTGTTTAAAGTTCTGACCAGGGTAATTAGGCAAGAGAAAGAAATAAAGAGTATTTGAATAGGATGAGAGGAAGTCAAATTATCTTTATTTGCAGAAGACATGATCCTATACCTAGAAAACCCCATTGTCTCAACCTGAAAGCTTCTTAAGCTGATAAGCAATTTCAGAAAAGTCTCAGGATAATCAATGTGAAAAAACTGCTAGCATTCCTATACCCCAACAACAGGCAAGAACAGAGCCAAATTCTGAGTAAACTCCCATTCACAACTGCTACAAAGAGAATAAAATGCCTAGAAATACAGCTAACAAGGGATGTGAAGGACTTCTTCAAGGAAAACTACAAACCACTGCTCCAAGAAATCAGAGAGGACACAAACAAATGGGAAACATTCCATGCTTATGGACAGGAAGAATCAATGTCATGAAAATGGTCACACTACCTAAAGTAATGTACAGATTCAATAGAATTCCCATTAGACTACCACTGATGTTCTTCACAAAATTAGAAAAAAAAAAAAAAAAACTATTTTAAAATTCATATGGAACCGAAGAAGATCCTAAATAGCCAAGACAATTCAAACAAAATGAACAAAGCAGGAGGCATCATACTACCCAACTTCTAGCTATGCTATAACGCTGCAGTAACCAAAACAGCATGGCATTGATACAAGAACAAACACATAGACCAGTGGAACAGAAGAGAGAATTCAAAAATTAGACTATCCACCTACAACCATCTGATCTTTGACAAACCTGAAAAAACAAGCAATGGGAAGAGGATTCTCTATTTAATAAATGGTGCTGGGAGAACTGGCTAGCCAAATGCAGAAAACTGAAACTGGACCTCTTCCTTACAACATATATAAAAATTAACTCAAGATGGTTAAAGACTTAAATGTAAAACTGAAAACTGTAAAAAGCCTAGAAGGAAATCTAGGCAATACCATTCAGGACATAGGCATGGACAAAGGTTTCATGATGAAGACACCAAAAGAAATCTCAACAAAAGCAAAAATTGGCAAATGGGATCTAACGAAAGAGCTTCTGCACAGCAAAAGAAATTAGCATCAAAGTGAACAAACAAACTACAAAATGGGAGAAAATTTTTGCAGTCTATCCTTCTGACAAAGGTCTAATATCCATAGTCTATAAGGAACTTCAGCAAATTTACAAGAAGAAAACAACCCCATTAAAAAGTAGGCAAAGGACATGAACAGACATTACTCAAAAGAAGACATATATGCAGACAACAAACATGAAAAAAAAAAAAAGGTCGACATCACTGATCATTAGAGTAATGTAAATCAAAACCACAAAGAGATGCCATCTCACATCAGTCAGAATGGTGATTATCAAAAAGTCAAAAACAACAGATGCTGGCAAGGTTATGGAGTAAAAGGAATCCTTATAAACTGTTGGAATGTAAATTAGCTTAACTCTTGCGGAAGACATTGTGGCAATTCCTCAGAGACCTAGAGGCAGAAATACCATTTGATCCAGAAATCCCTCTACTGGGTATACACCCAAAAGAATGGAATCATTCTTTTATAAAGATACATGCATGTGTGTGTTCATTGCAGCACTATTTGCAATAGCAAAGACATGCAATCAACCTAGATGCCCATAAATGACCCACTGGATAAAGAAAATGTGGTACATATACACCATGGAATACTATGCAACCAAACAAATGAATTAGATCATGTCCTTTGCAGGGACATGGAGAGACTTGGAAGCGATTATCCTCAGCAAACTAATGCAAGAACAGAAAACCAAACGCCACATCCCTTACTTAAAAGTGAGAGCTGAATAATGAGAACACGTGGATACGTGGAGCGGAACAACACACACTGGGGCCTGTTGGATGGAGGTATGCAGGAGAGGGAGACCATCAGGAAGAATAGCTAATGAATTCTGGGCTCAATACCTAGGTGATGGGACAATCTGTGCAGCAAACCACCATGGTACACATTTATGTATGTAACAAACTTGCACATCCTGCACATGTACCCCTAAACTTAAAAGTTGAAGAAAAACAAAAGGAAAGAAAGTGAAGAAATTTCAAACAAAGGCCAGGCGTGGTGGCTCACGCCTGTAATCCCAGCATTCTGGGAGGCCAAGACGGGTGGATCACCTGAGATCAGGAGTTTGAGACCAGCCATGGCCAACATTGTGAAACCCCACCTCTACTAAAAATACAAAAATATTAGCCGGGAGCGGTGGGGGGCACCTGTAATCCCAGCTACTTGAGAGGCAGAGGCAGGAGAGTTGCTTGAACCTGGGAGGTGGAGGTTGCAGTGAGCTGAGATTGTGCCACTGCACTCCAGCCTGGGCAACAGAGTGAGACTCTGTGTCACAGAAAAAAAAAAAAAAGAAAGAAATTTCAAGTTAAAAAATATAAGAGGGGAGAAAACTGTCCCTAGGGACTTGCCCTGCTTGTTGACATATTTCATTCAAAAGAAAAGTCACATTTCCAGATAGCTTCTCATTTTCCATATACTCATTAGTAACTGAATCTGGAATAGACTTCCTTAGTTAGAAATACCAAAACATAAACAGAAGCTTTATTTGCTTCTTGGACCCTCATGAAAAGAGCCTGGTGGAGAAAAAAGGAATTATGTTACAATTTTAAAACTAGGTATTACCATAGTTACATATGGCACTATAACACCCTAAAGAGTGTGTATCTTAGTCATTTTATTAGCAATAAATCCAATAATTAATGCATGGTGATCCTCAAATATGGCAATCAAATCAATGAATATATAGGGTTTTTATGTCTATAATAAAATAATATTATTTAAAGTGACTTAGAGAGAAGGTAAAGAGAAAAAGATCTAGTGATATTTAAAACAAACTCTTTTTATTTTGGTATATCAGAAACACATTATAAGAATCAAAGCGAACACACACATTCAGCAAGAGGGCACACTTCTATCACCCAGCAGAAAGATACATGCTGGTAATAATAAAAGGTGTTCATTTAAAAAAAAAAAAAAGAAAAAAAATCAGAGTGTCTTACACTGTTTCTAAGCCATTCAGTCAAGGCATTGGTAACAACAAAGCACTTTACTCTCCACATAAAAAAGAATTATCAGTATTAATTTTAAAACTCTCTGTAGATAAACTAGATACTTAAAAATATTTAGGCAGATAAGGCAAGAAAATAGAAAATTTAAGTGTTAAAGATTACTTTTTAAAAAGAATTATGATACTTTTTTTGTGATCATCTCAAAAGTAGCTTCATAAAATACCATAGGCTCAAAATGATGAAAGGTCACTGATGTATTGCCAACTCATTTTTATGAGATAAATTCAATTATAATTGCTGTGACTATTCCAGCCACAATGTAGACATAGAATCCAATTATCCATTTCATTTTCATTTATACCTCATGGGCTAGATCATTTATCATGTTTCATGATAATGATCAGAAGACACATGGAAAGTGATTTCTGGAGGTAACAAATTACCTTCCATATTAGCATAGCTTACAAGTTCCTGTCAACAACTACTATGCATAAATATGAGGTAATTAAATTGACAATGTGCAGGAGTGTTTGATATGCTACTTGCTTCCTTCACAGCCGCCAAAAATCTAGGTTGCTAAGTGCAGCAAACCCCTTTGGTTGCAAATCAGGAATCATTATAACCCAGAACCCCAACAGGTAGATGGTGTGCTCAGGCTCAAGGTGCTGAGATGTAACTTTCATCATCTGGTATTATTACTTCTTGCCACCAAACCATCCATCATTACTGCTGACACAGCTTGAAATGATTGTCCTGGACTCTCACATTACTGCTTCTTGAACTCTGTCTCATCCATCTTTTGCATCATACTTGATTCACAGCTAAGTCCCCTCTCCCTGCTACAAAACCAAGTGTGAATCTATATTGCCTTTCACCTACAGTGCTTCTCTAATAATAATTGACTTTTCTTTATTATGGAGCTACTGTTCAGAAAAGACTATCCATGATTGCTGATGCTGATGGCCGATTTTTTTAAAAACTCGATGTACAGAATTCCAATAGTTGTAGGAAAATGCACTCTTTTACTTGCAAGATGGGCTTCGGAATTTCATTAGTATTTCTATTTGAATATTTATCTATAAACCTCAGCAACACAAACATAGACAAAGACAGACACAGAAGCCTCTGAGTGTACAGATATACACTAAAGAGATAGCCTGTACCATATATACAAAAGCAGTGTTTCAATCTGAAAATTATTAGTTTCAAAAATGTTTCACAGTAAAATTCAAAACTTTAAAGTATCTAATATGTTGAAATCATAAAATATGTTTAACAGTGACACAATGCAAACAAAAGAGGGATTTAAAGTTAGATACAAGAATATAAGTGAAAACTTCCTTTTAAAATAAGTATCTTACCCACCCATTTTTTCCCCTTTTCACTGATGCTAAAAGAAACTTCAAAATGATACCAGTAACACAGTGGTTGGTGTCCCATAAACTATCCAAGACTAAAGGTTTTAATTCAGCTCCATCTGAACGCTGTTATAAAAGTTTAATAAATCAAAATGATCAAAATGTTCTCAGTGGCAGATTGGGATTCAGTTTCCAACTCAAAATCTCTTTAATATATGGCTTCTCTGACATCTCGCATTTCTACCATCCATGTTGAATTCCAAACACCCTGCTTTACATCATTACCATGCATCAGCCAGTCTGGTCATGGTAACTACTTTTTAGCAATCCTGCATAGTACACAGAAATGTCAAATTGAGTGGGGATTTTAACATAGGAAGATTATGTCAGGTGGGAACTCTTTATCTACCCTTAAGTAAACATTTTCAAACCACCCACTATAGTGAATGACATTCTTTGAGAATGAGAAATGCTGTTAGCCAAAAGTCCTACCCCCAAAAAAATAAATAAATAAATATATATATATATATATACATATTCCCTCCTCTCCCACCACCTTTAAAACATTATGTAAGAAAGAGCAGGTCCTAGGAGCATTATTATCAGGGAGCAATAAAATTCGGAAGAGCAGAGAAAGTAGAGAAGCCTTTAGAGAGTTCACTTTATTTCTATGAAGTAAAAAGTCTTACAAAGAAGAGGAAAAATATTTCTACTTAACAGACAACCACAAATATAGTCAGGAATCTACATGAAGTAGTGGGGGAAATACTTATACATGATATATCTTACATGTGTTTTTATATGCAGATAATGTCAGCAATAAAAAAAGACATCATATTAAACTCTGTCTGGTTTCTCTTTCTAAATTCTCCATTTAGTTAAAAACCTCTGCTTTCATCCAAAGTTTAACAACATGAAAAATTCCAACTATATAGGCTAAAGGCTATGAAATTGAAGCTTAGGAAATACAAATAATTTCTATGCACTAGGCACCTATTATTCATTTCATCATGTATTGAGTCTTTACTTAATGCCCTGTGATTAGTTTAAGGCTTACTCACATTCCTGAAGATTTTAAAATTGAATATGTTCCTAGCACCCCAATCAAAAGTTTGCAATTAAACCTATCATCTATGCTCTCAAATGACTTCTTCTGCAAGGCTTCCAATCTCTGACCATAATACCATATTTTATCCAATATCCCAAACAAAAATCTAGAAGTCTCCTTTGACTCCTCCTCCTACTGTCATTCCACAATGCTTTACCAACATTGCTGCCTCATCTCTCATCCTTGACTCATTCTTTCTACCATAACCGTCTCCTACCCTAGGAACACTTAGCATCTAAAGCTTTTAAAATTGTAAGAGCCCCCTTAACTTACTCCCTAAAAATGCACCATTTTCCAAATCATCTGCTATCCTGGTTTTCTGAGACAGATAACATGTGAGTAACCTACTTCAAAACTCCTAAAGCTTCCCAAATTAAATACACAATCCATTTATATTTCTTAGTCTGGCACTCAAATTGTTCCACAGTAAGGGCTCAAAGTAAAATTTCAGGATTATCTCAGATGTTTTCACTGGAAAACACTGTGTTATGGTCAAAATTTACTGCTAAGTCCACAAGAACATGTTTTCCAGTGCCAGTCTCTCTGCCCAGAATGCCTTTACCTATCTTCCACTATCCAAATGCTACCCACCCATCAAGGGTCAGTTGGAACTTCTTCTCCTCCTCAGCACATTCCCTGACCATTAGAAAGCAGCCATGTAGCTGCCCTCCTCATTCTACACATTAAATTCATATCATTCATATGGTACTTTATACCTCACTATTTTTGTTTCTTTGAGAATAAATATTTGATGAGATCTGCTAGACTTCGATCACGGTATTGGCTACAAAGATTCAATCATGAGCGTGCAAAAGGAAAGGGTCCCTAAGTACATCAGTCTCATGGAGGGGGCAGATGTTATGAATGCAGTTATATTTTGAAGGAGCAGGGCAATTAGAAAAAGCCAAGACCCTAAGGCACGAGAGATCATGGTATGTTCAAGCAAGTGAAAGAAAACCAGTGTTGCTACAGTTTGGTAAGCAAAGGAGAGTCTTACGAAGGACTGAAGGGGGTGAGCACAGCTAAAAGCCTATGAGCAAGCAGGGCCTTGGAGCTGTGATGAGGCATCTGGAATTTATACCGCATGAACAGGAAGCTGCCAGAGCCAGGGGAAGCATATTCTGACTTACTGTGTCATACAGTCACTCTGGCTTCTGTGTGAAGACTGCCTTGGAGGAGGTAAGTGCTCATGGAGGGAGATCAATAAGGAGGTTTTTATACAAGTACACGAAAGAGAAGATGATGACAGAGACAAGTGGTGGCAGTGAGAATAAAGAAAAGTGCTGGGCACTCGAAAGCTATGCAATAAAATAGGAATAAAGGAATCTATATACATATTACAAACCAATTTCAGACATACAGATTTCTATTCACTGCATTTCCAACAGCACAAAAATCTTTGAGACCACTGTCTTGTTCTTCATATACTTACTGATAGTAGGCATTACGTAAAGATCTTTCAAAAACTTTGACCTAAATAACTCTGGAGGAAAAAAAAAATGGTAAAATAAAATCAATGAATTCCCTTCTGTACTAGAAAATAATTGCCATTTGGCCTTTAGGTATTTTGGGGGGCGGAAATGAGAAGAAAGCTGAAAGGAATAAGAATGTAAAAGCATGCATCTATTCAAGAAAAAACAGGTGAGGGTGGAAAGAGCAGGAAGTGTAAAGCCCAGAGACAGAAGTATACTTAGAAGAGCCAGCTTTGCCTGCTGTGGATCAAGGAAGGAGGTGAGTGACAAAGAACAAATTTGGAGTGGCAGCCAGGGGATATTTCATTTAAGGCCACTTAGAACAAGAAAGAACTGTGATTTTTTTTTTTTTTCCTTAATGTGAAGGGAAACTATTGGAGGAGGTAGCATGGCAACATGAGAGTAGCCATGGTACCTCCATATGTATAAGAAAGACTAATGAAAATCCAAGGGTAATCAGCAATATGTAAATAACCAGGTGGGTAAAATTTCTTCCTAACGAAGGTACAAGTAATTACCCATTTGTTGTTTCATTGTTTAACACAAGGACAGATTCTGTGTCATCATAGCTAAATCTATGACTCCAAATAAAGCAACAATAAAGAAAAACAACAAAACATTCTCTCAGTTTAGGGCTCAGCAGAAACTGGAGAGAAAAGAAAGTTATACGCCTATAACTAAGACAAATTATATCCTAAAGTGTAAAAGTCGCCGTGTTTATATACCTTGTAAGAGATGAGAACACATCTATAGGCCATAATTTCTCTAAAAACAAACATCAGAGTTAAGGTAAAGCCTGTACAAGAAGGGATTGTTGTACATTTATATGTTGAGGAAAGCCGCCATATTTTCTGCCATATTATTTAATTTCTGTCCCGCTCTCTGTCCCCAAATTCTCACTTTTAATACTGAAATGTTACAATATTCCACTTTTTTTCTAAAAATTAATAATAATGAACTAAACACAATCCATGCTGAGGAGTAACAAAGATTATTTATCTGTATTCATTTGTATTGACCTTATACTTGGTTTTAATTCTTGTCAGATTAAATATTTCCTAGAAAGAGGGAAAATATCATTTATCTTAACACAGATGGGAAAGGAGGCAATTTCTGTGGTACTATCATAAACTTGGAACAAGCCAGTTTTGATCGGCACATTAATAAATAATTACATATTATTTGCTTTCTTTGTAAGGCTTCTACACAACATTTTATGCATTTTTGTTTGTTTTCTGTGTATTTCCTTGTTTATATTCTTAGAAACATTTTAATTCTTAGTAACAGTTTAATTCTTAGTTCCTGATCATGCTTTACTGGTCAGCAGAATGTATATTAGCTAGCTTTTTAAAAGATGTACTGCTTAAGTGGCAAATAATTTATGCTAACTGCAAACCTAAACACAAAAACTCACCTGTAAGTCATATACTGGTAGGGAACCCTGCTATTAACGACTCTCTTGAAGATGAAGTGGAGGGGAGAGTGGGAGAGACTCAAGAACTCAAACTAATGAAGTAATGTCCTACTACAACACTTCTATTGCCATCCTTACACATTATACCACTAAACACTCTGATTTATCTCTCTGCCCTCACTGATTGATTCCAATTTGTCAACTATAGAGCCTCTGTTCAATCAACATTCTATAAGACTCTCCCAGTGTAAGTTTTTTTAAGCCAAATTGGTGCTTAATAAGGGGTTTCAATGAAATAGTTGCTATTTCATTGAAGTTAGAAAATAGGTAGACTATTTTTTATTTGTTAGGAAACATTTTTTATTCTTACAGAGTTTAGAATGTGATCAAAACCTAAGTCAAATTTCTGTGCCATGATACTCAATAATTCTACATTTCCTATAGAATTAATTAAATTATGAGATTCTTAAGCACTGAGACTATGTATGTGATTTCTTTGGCATTTGTCTTTATGGAATACTAACATAGTAACATGCACTTGCCTATTACCTCATTAAGAATTCAATAAAGGCTGCTAGCTGATTTTTCAATGAGGTTGCAAATAAACCCAGAAAGACTAAAAAATCTTAGTTCGAATGGACACTGTTGCTTTATCTTTGGTTTGAGGTGAGAGGAAAAAAATGGTTAACAGGTGGGGGAATATAAACTACGAAGACACTCAGTCCATGTAGTAGATAAAAGTCAGTTGGTACACAGAAATGGCCCAAATTATATTTATCACAAACTCCAAGAGAAAAGAATTGAAACTTAGAAAACATGTATAGGCCTACTATCAGCACTCTGAAATAAAATTCCCTTGAGTTCAACAGCAATAATTATTAACTATGCAAATGATTCTCCTTCCTCCTTGATCCTTTTCAAATTCTTAAGATGAAAGCTCCATCAAAAGCAAACTCCCCCAAGATTTACTCCAAAGAGCAGTGACCAGTACCCTACTCACTCAACACATGAATTGCCTAGGAAAATAAACTGAGAAACCTTTATGGAAAGAACTCTCATCGCATTTTATTTTAAAACAAACTGAAAGAAAATAAATAAAATGAAAAAAATCACTCTGACAAAAACAACTGCTGCACTTTACCATCCTTATAGAGTAGCTATAAGGAAACTCAGAAAAGGAGAAAATTAATAGAAAAAAGTATTTGGCATAATGGTGTACAGAAGTGGATCAAGTAGAGTTTCAGTAATAATATGAAGTCACAGTGAATATTCATATTAGATTTAAAACCATAATTTTCTACTATTCTTAAATAAACATAGATACTATCATTTTTTAATGCTTTTCAGCTTTGAAAATGTATGTCTTAATGGACTACATGAACAATTCAAATGAGTATCCAGTTTCTGGTTGCACCACAATATACTATCTGAAATAAGAACATCTAGCACTCTTTTGCTCATTTAGAATTTAAATATGTACCAGACATCCTGAACACTGAATCACCTGAATTATAAGTAGGTACTATGAATGAGAGGAGACTCCAAATGTTCCTTTTATCATACTCAAGGGGAGCAAAGTAAAATTTTTAAATAGATTTGGAGACTCCTCCAAATTTGACACATTTGGTATCCACTGGCTGCATGGGCTTTTAAAAAATATTTAGGGGTTTGGGGTGGGGGTAAAATTAGTATGTGATTCAGTGTGTTCTGAAATGTTCATTATACTTCATTTTTTAGGAAAACATAGCCGTTTAAATTACATTCTCCAAGATAACTCCAAACTTCCTGTCAAGATGACCAGTTTTCACAATAGAAGAAAAGGGATCTCAAGCCACCATTAAGGAAAAGGATCTTTATATGAATTCATGAGCCTGAAAGCTATGCTAGGAAAACTAGTTAAAAACCAATACTGCATGATATTAAACAGCTTGCTGAAGGTCTCAAGCTAGAAATTCCATGGCCTTTAGCCACCAACTAGCAAAAGTATTCATAAAGTGTTTTCCAATTCCCAAATGACCTGGCTTCTTATATAAAAACACCAAAAAAAAATGGATTTAATTTTATGTGCAAAAAGATTAGAGTACTGGAATAGAATACTGGTCAGATCAATATTATTTTCAAGTTAAAATATTTACACTAAACTGAAAAGTCACCCTTAATAGTCCACTTGAGAAGGGAACGAGTCTGGTTTAGACACTACAAAAAGCAACTGTCATCATCACTTCCTTTATGCCAGCAAACTTGACTCCATCTGTAGGTGAGAAAAAATATCTGGTTCATCACTCATCCCCTACATATGCCAGGGTCAGTCCCACTCCTCTGGTTTCAACTAAACAATTTTATTTGTTGATTTTGAGAAAAGTACTGAATTTCTTCATGTAAATATTGTGCTAGGTGCTGAAGCAAACAAAGATGAACTAGACAGGTTCTGATAAGACATAATCTACAATTACAGTAAAAGCAGAATCTGAAAAGTTCTAATAGGTTTTGACTGCTTTCCTTCTCCATATGCATAGTAAATAACTGATATAAAGCAAGTAATTCCATGGACAGTTCACCATCGACCAAATAAGCCATGATCCTACTAATTACCTATGATTTATACTGTTACTTGACTTAGTATGGTAACACCCTTCTCCAATAGTACAATGTTCCAAACTCTGTATGTCCTTCAAGATTAAGTTGTACCTTCTCTTGACATTATTTCCTCAGTCACTATCTTATCTGAATGAAATAAAGAACTATCTCTGAGTAACACTGTTTATGCTCTGGAGTCTTGTGTACAAAAGCTGTCTACTGGACATACTAGTTGTTTATCCAATAACCAGTGATGTGTTATTTGCTTTTTTGTTTGTTTTTTTGATAGTTGTGGTAGGTACTGCCCTCTTTACCCCTAAATGGATAAGACCAAGGAAGAATGTAGTCATATTTCTCTCTTATGACTAGGAGGTGGACCTGGCTTAGGATAGAAGCCAAAATCAGACTACAAAGTGAAGAATTGGAAAGAACGTAGATCTTTAATGACTTGATCAACAAACCCTGAAGCCCATCCTGCATTACCCAGTCACAAAAGTGAGTAAATATTCTTATGTATAAGCTAGTTTATATTGTCTTACAACGGAAAGTAATGACATCTGTCTGAATTTCTTATGACGTTAAACACCAACTCTGAATAAGATTGGATAACCACTCTGAGTAAGGTTACGTAAAGTGATTGATACTAATCCCCATTTATAGTGGTCACTATTATTCATTAGGAACAGACTAAAATACTAATTAAATGCTTTTGTATCCAGAGCATTTTGATAATGACTAGTAATTGACACTAAAATTTAAAGCTCAAGCCATTAACAATGACAAACCAAAAACTGTGCTTTCAAACTGAAGTACTTAAAATATAATTGTAGTTTCACAGGTAAAAATGATAGATATAAAAATATAATAAACAATTTGGAATAGAAATTGAGTGTGAGGTGTGGCAATCAGAGAATTTTATAGAAGTTTACTCAGGTCAGCTGGTTCGAGATGTAAGTGGGTCTTCGATTTAGACAGATGGAAACGGACAGAGGAGACCACAACTGAGGTGAGGAACGGCAAAATATTCTGTAGCATAATTAGACTACAAAGTTGGTGCTTTCAGTTTGAAGCTTATACACATGACTTCAACTTGTATTTCAAATTTTTTACACTTCAAGTTTGTAAAACATTGAGCAAAAATATCTGCTCTTCATCTCGTCTCTACAAAAACTTCTTAGTCAATAAAGATTGGTCTCCATAAGCTGAAGACATTATCATCATTCAAAATGATCAGGAAGCAATGCTAAAATCATAACAAAGTAAATTCTGTTTCTCCGTACTTTTTTTTATTCCTCTGGCTGTGGGAAAACATAGATTAATACTCTTCAGCATGAAAATTTTGCAGTGAAATTTTCATTTGTAACAAACAGCAACAAAAAAGCCTTAAGCGTGCCCTGTCACTTTCAGTTTAGGAGAAAATGCACTAATAAACTCTTACCCTTGGGTCATCTTTGACAACAGGCAATACCATGCCAGCTCTTATTAAAGACTATTCATATCACTGCCCCAAAAATTTCCTTTAAAATTACCATCTTTTGTATCCATGTAACAGGATGTCAGCTTTAAAAGTGCCAATGAGAGATAGAACCTGTCAGCACAGTTAATTCTCAGCACTGTTTCAACACCAGGACAGCTGACCCCCGAGGGTATGTTTTTGGTAGTAATATTTATTTGGTGGTTATCTCTACAAACAAGAAAACTTATTCCTCTATATTGGTTTTCAAATAAAACAGCAAGCAAAGTATCACCTGTAAGTATTAAATATAGAACAACCTAAAATGTGTTGAAAGAAAAATAAAATTGCCAAAACTAACAAAATATATTTCTAAAATGATAGCAGACTCTGGATAACAAATTCAAAATGCCATCATCTTTAAACTCAACCTTTCCAACATAAAAATCATAAAACTTATGGCAGCACTTTCTTTTAAAAAAAAAAAGGAAAAATAAGGCTGGGTGCAGTGGCTCATGCCTGTAATCCCAGCACTTTGGGAGGCTGAGATGGGTGGATCACAAGGTCAGGAGTTCAAGACCAGTCTGGCTAACATGGAGAAACCCCCTGTCTACTAAAAATACAAAAATTAGCTGGGTGCGGTGGCACACACCTGTAGTCACAGCTATGTGGGAAGTTGAGGCACGATAATTGCTTGAACCCAGGAGGCAGAGGTGGCAGTAAGCCGAGATTGCACCACTGCACTCCAGCCTGGGTGACAGTGAGATTCCATCTCGAAAAAAAAAGAAAAAAAGAAAAGAAAAGAAAAAAAAAAAAGAAAAAGAAAAATAGGTCAAATTTTTCAATGAAATTTAAGGATCCTCTTTTTTATAAATTTTATTGAAATAATTATTAATTTAACAAGTAATACTGCTGGAACAGCATTGTAATGTTGTTGTCTCCAGGTAAAGAAAACCAGGTTTTGATAAAATAATAAAATCTACTTATCAATTAAGACAAACAAAAGAGATCTAGTAATGACAAAATGACTATCTTTTAAAACAAACAAGCAGAAAATGTTTGCATGAAAAAAGGAACTATACATATAAGGGGAGCACCTGGATAAAAGCATCAACAGGTCTTCTACAATCTTTTGAGAAAAACATCAGGAGTGACTTTTCNGAAAAGAAAAGAAAAAAAAAAAGAAAAGAAAATAGGTCAAATTTTCAATGAAATTTAAGGATCCTCTTTTTTATAAATTTTATTGAAATAATTATTAATTTAACAAGTAATACTGCTGGAACAGCATTGTAATGTTGTTGTCTCCAGGTAAAGAAAACCAGGTTTTGATAAAATAATAAAATCTACTTATCAATTAAGACAAACAAAAGAGATCTAGTAATGACAAAATGACTATCTTTTAAAACAAACAAGCAGAAAATGTTTGCATGAAAAAAGGAACTATACATATAAGGGGAGCACCTGGATAAAAGCATCAACAGGTCTTCTACAATCTTTTGAGAAAAACATCAGGAGTGACTTTTCTGGAAAAAAATGTATAGATAACTATATAGAACATATATAACTATGTATTATACATAACTTATTCAAAAGCATTCTAGGTACACTATTTAGGTACCATCTCCTTCACTGGTTGCAAATTGTGAATGCATATATGGTAAAGAGGATCCAGTGAGCATGATAATTCAGTAGCACACCCACATTCCTGTATCCACAGCATAATCATCCTGAAGATTACCCAAGGACACCTTCAGGCTTTCAAAATTAGGCTCAGGTGAGAGAGATGCTGGACTGGGACTTGACAAAGATGCATATGTGAACATGTGACAAATTGTTTCTCTGCCTAAACACGGGAGTCAAATACTATCATATTTTCTTAATTGAAGCTGTGATCTCATGAACTTGTACAGGTGATATGAGCTGACTATGGAGACATCAGAGAAGTTACACTGAAAATAGTCATATTTGATCTATAAAGTTAAAAAAAAATGAGCCATAGAGTCTTCCAAGACAGAAGTTTACAAGAGGTTGATAGCACTATCCAATGATGTTAATGTGAGGGAAAACTGTAGTGGAAAAGAATGAGCTCACCACTAAGAATCAAGAAACAATGGGTTATACTCTGGCTGTCAATCAATAGATTTAATTTGCTCCGGGTAAATTATCATAAAGTCTGAATTTCAAATTTCTTTTCATTAAAAATATCAAAGGTTAAAGTATTAAAAACAAGACAATATTGAATAATATATGTAAAAGATATTTGATGCCAAGTATTATAAAATATATTGACTAGAATATGGACATATCTCATATTTTCCTTCCAGCCCATAGGCCTCGGCATGTGCTGTGCTCTCTACTTGCTGGTGTTTCTTTCTCTTGCCCCTGACCCAACATCCATACTCCTAACTGGGCAGCTTTCTCTGAACCTTCAGATCCTTACTCAAAGAAAACTCACTTGCAAATGCCTTCCATGATATGCTTACAGTCTCAGCCCCAGTTTAGATATTTTTGCTAAGGTCTCTCACACTTCTCCTTGAAGAGACTTAAACAGGTTACGATTACTTTCATTTGTGTCAATATTGATTGACGCTTGATATCCTACTCAATGGAGCTGCTTTACCTCTAGATTTTCATATGGCTGAAGTCTCCATTTTTTTAAAGCTTTCAGCTCAGTTGTTGCCTTCTCAGAGTGGCTTTCCAGAATGCCTTAACTAAAATATCAATTTCCATCCTTTTGTGTCTCTTTTTCCTTCACAGCACATACCGTGACTTGATACTACGTTTTCAACACCTGTCTATATAGTCTGCCTAACATAACTCAGTATGATGCTCCATGTGGGTAGGGACATTGTATTACATTTACAATCGTATCTCTAATATCTACAACCTAGAACAGTGCTTAAAATATAAGAGGGACTCTATACATCTTAAATGAATGTAATATGTGTTTTGTACTTGTATTTTTCCAGTATTCACTACAAATATGTACTGATATGTCATAATCCCTGACATTCTTCTAGTAACTTTAGTATCCAAGAATATTAGTGAGTATCCAAATTACTGTTTGGTAGTTCTAACTTTCTAAGATTCTATAAGAGACATGCATCAGTGAAAATTCACTATTGGATTTTGATACCAATAAAATTTGTAGGACTACATGGAAATAGAAACTTGCACCTTGACATCATTGCCACAATGCTTCGAAGAAAGGTAGTATCCGCAGAACTGTTTTAAATAGGAAGAACTAGATCTAAAGTTTTTTTTTTTTTTTTGAGACGGAGTCTCGCTCTGTCGCCCAGGCTGGAGTGCAGTGGACAGATCTCAGCTCGCTGCAAGCTCTGCCTCCTGGGTTTACGCCATTCTCCTGCCTCAGCCTCCCGAGTAGTTGGGAGTACAGGCGCCAGCCACCTTGCCCGGCTAGTTTTTTTTTTTTTGTATTTTTAGTAGAGACGGGATTTCGCGGTGTTAGCCAGGATGTTCTCGATCTCCTGACCTTGTGATCCGCCCGTCTAGGCCTCCCAAAGTGCTGGGATTACAGGCTTGAGCCACCGCACCCGGCCTCTAGATTTAAAGTTAAAATACAAATGAGGTGATGACAATGCAAAATAAAGTATGTGATATATTTAGTCCACTTAGAGCATTATAAAATAGATTTCTTTCAATGGCAAACACTTATTAGAAACTTCAAAAATTTTGCAAACTACAGTCTTAATTTTACCTTCACACATTCTGAGAAATTTTATGATGATATATTTTTATAGTGACTTGACATCAGAAACACTATGGTTTAAAAATCAATCAAAATATCTACAGAGTTGCTTTTGTTCTAATAAAGTCATGCAATTTTGTAAATTGAAAACAATTTTACCTTACCTCTCACAATAAGTTGAGCAAAATTGGACACACCAGAACCTCGTTCTGACTGAGTTACACAGCGATACAAATCCTGGTCAGTTTTTGTCACTTCTTGCAATCTGAAGGAAGCGGCAAACCTTCTATGATTGATGTTCTTAGTCTGGGCTACTGGTATATCTTCTCCATTTCGTCTCTGCAAACAGAAACCAATCTTTAAAAACAGGTTGTTACCCTGCTAAGATCTATAAAGCATCTTAGCAAGGAATATCTGTGATAAATTATTCTTGTTGGAAAAGATCCACAAATTTTTTCCACTGTCATTCAATCTGGAAAAGGATATAAGTAAATAGTGGTATGCTCTAAAGCAGTGGTCCTCAACCTTTTTGGCATAAAGGACCAGTTTCCTGGAAGACAATTTTTTTATGGAACAGTGAGGAGATGATTTTGGGATGAAACTGTTCCACCTCAAATCATCATGCATTAGATTCTCACAAGGCACTCACAACCTAGATCCCTTGCATTCACAGTTCACAGTAGAGTTCGCGCTCCTATGAGAATCTAATGCCACAGCTGATCTGATAGGAGGCAGAGCTCAGGTGGCAATGCTTGTGCACCCACTCCTCAACTCCTGCTGTGTGGCCCTGTTCCTGACAGGCCACAGACCAGTACCAGTTTGCAGCCCGGGGGTTGGAGACCCCTGCTCCAAAAGGTGTAGGGCTGGCACTATGGTAGTAATCTCAGTTCTCCATAAATTGCTACTACACCAGAGTAAATGAATTAACAGGAGAGTTAATAGGTCCAAGGCAAATGATTCATTGCCCCCTGCTCTCAGAGTAATATATACAAGCTTCTTTTAGCCTTTAAGCTGTACTGCCTGTGCTGTAGTATGTTTGTCCCCACCAGAAGAGGAAGAGCATTGCCTGTGCATCTCTATATTCCAAATGTGTAGCATATGCTGGCCACAGATAATAAACTAATGATGAGTAATTTAGAGTCAAACCAAAATCTGTTCTCTTTGCAAACAACTCTCTCTTTGACATGAATGACAGCCAATTTATACATTTTAGAGAATTAGTCAAAAGAGCCTAAACTTTAAAAGTATACCTGTCAAATTTCAAAATGAAATATTGGAAACCATATTTATGATATCAGCATATCCCAGACAAGAGTAATAAGCATAAACTAATAGGAAATGACCGAAAAAAATTCAACTATAAAAAATTTGTAATTTCTATATGTTCAGACATCATATATAAAGGCGAAAAAACAAGTCACAAATGGTGATAAGTTATTTGTCAAGGAAATGCTCATCAAGAAATAAATATCCAGAATATGTAAAGATTTTCTATAGTACAATTAGAAAAAAAAAATAACTCAATCAAAAAATGAATAGGGTATAAAAAAGAGAAAATGTGTATGTCTAACAACCATGAAATGAGATTGTCAATCTAAATTTTAAAACTTCTATATGTCAAAGACAGCAAAAAGGACAAAGAAAACCCACAACCCTGAGAAAGAATTGGTCATGATCCACAACCTCATTTCTTGTTGGTGAAATGCTAACTACCCCTGGTATCTTTCATACTACTTGAAATATCATTTCATAGGGCTGCATATGGGAAACAAAAATGGTAACATTCCTGTTGGAGGTGTAAACTGCTAGCGTGATTTTAGAAAATGATTTGTTACTATCTAGTAAAGTTGAGGATGCATAAACCTCAGGACCCGGCAATTCTACTTCTAGGTTTCCACATGTGAACCACCAGTGTATATGGGATTAAGGAGATATGTACAAGATGTTGAACTCTAAATTTTCTGTGATTGTGAAATATGGAAATTATCCAAATATTTCTGAGTAGCAAATAAATAAACTGAATTTTATTCATTCAATAAAATACGATGGGACAGTTAAACTAGGCAAAGAAAACCCAGCAATGTATTGGTAAAATTTGGAACTGTTAGTTCTCCAACAAGAAATATGAAATGGCATTTTGTAGTATTTGTCCATTTCTGCAGTGTAAATATTCCACTATAGCAACTTCAGTTTATCAGTGTGATATCATTCAAAGTTTCTGAAAACTTAACAAATTTCTGGTATTCATTGGTTCCAGCATTCCACTGATTAGTACTACATGTATGCATGTTTAAATGTTAATTAAAAAATTCCTTAAGAATAAGATGACATGAGACAAGAATATAAACTGTTAATTTCTATTAAATTATGGTGGTGGTACATGAATGGCTGTTTTATTGTTTTCTATTATTTTTTGTACATTTGAAATTATTTATATTTTTAAAGTAAATAATAAAGAGGATACTCTATTGTTTTAATAATTTTCTAAATCCTAAATACACTATATCGTTAAATACCCTTCTCCATATCTTAAATCATGCATATGCATATTATGTAGTAAATACATATATGTTTCTGCATATGCATACAAAAATACCTAAGGACATCAAATCCAAATTAAGATTTTGCTATTTTTTTATTCATTGCTTTCGCTAATTTTGCTCTGCTTACCAACCTATTTCACGATTTTTGCAGCAAGAACTCTGCTCATTCCCTTGGATAATAAGGAACTGGAAAAGCAGCTTATATTCAAAAGCTCTTCAATATAAATCCATAAAATCAGCCTAAACTCTTTCCTTACAAACCGCATACACCAAAAAAAATCATTATACATGCAAACCTCAGATTGCCTTTTTTTTTCAATTAGCACATCATTTCCATACAGTCTTCCTAATTGGAAGGCCCCCCATGACTCCCTGCTCCTTACTTTTGTTATACAACCTCATCTGGGCTTCCTCTAGCTTATCTTACCAGGTGTGTTCTCAAACTGTCTCCTTGCTCCCTGCCATATGTATTTCTCAGTTCTTCTGCAAGACTAGCCAATTCCCACTGCCTGTACTGACTTCCAAATTCTCTTGCACATGTCCACACCCACTCAAGTCTTTTCACACTATGCCTTTCGAAACCCTTCTCTTGTGAAGAGATTCTGAGTATCTTTAATGTTTCCTTCTCAATAATCATTATTCCATCTTTTCACCATAATTGGCATTCCTCTCACAACACTTCTATCTCAAAGAAGGGTACATTTTATAGTACCTTACACCTTCTTTCAGGGAGAGCCACCGTTTTCCTGGTTCCTAACTTGAAGACAACTCTTCCACTTTCCCACTCAACAAACTCTGACCTTTTGGAATTCCCAGCATGCTCACATATCATTACCATCACTGGGAATATTCACAGACCAAATTATCCTCCCTAACCCAGTCCAGTGAATATTTCCATTGATCCTCAAACTCACTTTGGCCTCAGTGATCCCCAACAGCCTCCTTTGCCACCTTACAACATCCAAGTTCCTGTTCTGTGAGAGTTTCCTCTTGAAACACAACGGCCCGTGCAATTCAGTCTCTCACTCCGTCAATCCTCTACATCGGCAGTGAGACCTTATTTTGTGACCCTTTACTTTACAGCAGCCATTTCAAAGAAACATTCTCTAGCCTGAAAGGGCTCCAGATTCTTTCAACTTTCTATTGTGTATGCATTGCCAATATTGAATTTGCACTATCTTATCAACTATTCTAAAACTACTGACATTTGCAGAAACTGGTCATTTGTTCTTATGGAAAATGTCTGTGTTATCCAAAAATGGAGATTAAAAACTTGCACACATTCCTACTTGATTTCCACAGTGACCTGATCTATGGTATCTAGCTCCTTCCCCTCTGCCCCAAGTTCACATTCCATCAGCTCATACATACTCTTCCCTTTCTACTCCTGCTGACAGGGTCATGGATACTGCCTCAAAAACTCTATAAAAGATTATAAAAACTTATTAACTGGCTTTTCTATCTTAAATCTTTTCTACTATGATATATTTAAAAATGTCTTTTCATCTGTTTGTATACTGAAATCATTCTGAAGGTAGGGTTTCATGTCTCATATATATATATATATATTTTTTTTTTCCTCCATAAGATTTAATATATATTATCTTTATTTAGTGGGTGGCTCAAGTACTTTGTTAAAATGAATTAAATTCACTGAACATGTTAGAGACAAGAGTCACATAAATCCTCCTTAGGCTTTTATAAGTTACAATAAAATACATATTAATCATCAATCCAAATTAATAATAAAGGGAGGTTACAAAAACATTGAATTTCAAGGACACCAAGAGATCACTGACACCAAGCTATTTCAGAAGTAATTAATTATACCACAACTCAGAGAGGCTGAGGGGTATACTTAAGCTCATCCAGTCAAGATATCACCAAGTTGATATATTACATGATGTTTATATGTGTGTATTAATATACTAATATAACTATAAATACATATGCTTATATAGGATGTATATTATACAAGTAATGAGTACAAAAGACTTATATAATATTTATTTCTTGAAATAAAATAACAAACAAAATTAACAGAGTCATAATATTCAGCTTTATCTTCAACAGTCATTTAATAAGCACCTCCATGTACCTTATATTATGTCAGCTGTTACTGGTTCTGTGGCTTCTCTCTCTTATGAACTTTTGTGATACAGTCATATCCAATTAAAGTTAAGATTAGAAATGTGATGCACAGCCTGTTAGCAGGACTAAAACTCAAAACTAGGTTTGATGACCTAAAATCCAGCAGACTTTCCTCTAAACTAAACCAAAGCTGTTATGTTCATTTTGATTACAGTTCCTGTCCAACAAATTGATTATTTGGTGTTGAGGTTTAATCAAGGCATTGTTCCAATGGGCTAATATAATCTATATTAGACATTGCTTTCTTTACTTGGCTTCCAATAATTCATTAGAGCTAAAGGTAACAATTTAAAACATGTACATTCTAGAAGTCAAAAATAACTTTTCCTTTTAAAATCCAAAATAATAGCTCTTTTCCTGATTACACACCATCAACTTATCAGAGTAGGCAGTGCTAGTGAAGGACAATGTAAGAAGTAATGGTAAATTTCTCTCTTATGAAGCAATGTTTGCATATAGTTCTCTGCTTCTGTTATGTTTTTCAGTTATAGGCTCTTTATTCTGCTTTTTTTATATATGATTTCTCCATTGCAAATATATACCCAACTCTGAGAAGTACTGAAAAATGAATCACACAAATATATGATCCAAGAGATTATAACGTAGCACAGCTTTTTTTCCCTACTTCCCACCCTGCCCCCCAATCCATCTCAGGCTTCTGTATTTATTTTTTCTCCAATACAAGTTGCTGGATAAAACTTGTCACTTACCAAGTAACCCTGGGCAAGTCACTGTTATCCTCAACGTTATCACTCCTCTCCTCAACTACAGTAAGCTTCACCATGCACAGTGCATGCAGTGTTCATTTGACAAGTTCCATTCCTAGTGGAATATAGTGGTAATAATGGTTGATTCTCCAACATCTATTTCAACCAACCAGGGTATTAACCAAACACCTTGCCATGTGGTCTACAGAACAGTAGCATCAGCATCAACTGGCAGATTGTTACAAATGCAGAGTCAAGAGATCACTTTAGATATACTGTATCAAAATCTGCATTTTAACAAGATCCCTAGGTTATGCATCAAGATGTTACACATGGAAACACATTGGGTCATCAACACTAGGTTAACGTGAGTCTTCTTCCCACTAATAGTGACATGTTTTAAAAATGGGGTGTGTGTCCATATTCTGGCCAAGGAGGTATGATAAGAATTGGTCAAGTTATTCTAAAAAGGTTTCCTCACTTCTAAGGAGACATATAAGGAAATGGATTCCCTTTGCTTTTGCTTACTGTCATGCCTAAACCTGGAAGAGCTGACTTATCACCATGAGGCAGTCCAATCTAAGGGATATGCTGACACACTTAGGATGGCATATCAGGTAGAGAGACAGAGGAAGTTATTGATTAGATCTCTGAAATGACACCAACAATTATTACAGCCCACTTCTCTTTGGACTTTTTGTTAAATGAAATAATACATTTGGTTTTCTATCACTTTCAGCTTGAAAGTATCCTGAAAGAAATGTGGTATAATTAAAATATGCTACACTTTACTTCAGAGTCTCTTTTCAAAGTTTGAGGAATAAAATTAATCCAGTTTCATTTCAGACTAAAAAGAGCCACACTGACAATACATGCCGAGATTATTTCAAGCCTACTGACTTGAAAATAATCAAATTACATTTATTTATATGTTTACTTCTTCATTGACTTTCCTGGGAACATAATGATATATGATTCTCTCATCTTCTTAAAATTGTAAGACTTAGAAAGAACCTATTTTCTTATGTTTGTTATTTAGGCCCCTGTTGAACAGCATCAAGAAGACTGCATATGAGTTGTCAAAATTAATTCCAAAGTAAATTTGCACAACTATGACCAAGTGAGGCTGACATGAAATTTACAATATTCCAGCCAAATTAATCCCAAGGACCTGAGAGTTCCTTACTGGAGTTTGTCTGCTCTATAAGATTTGTATGAAATTTTTTCAGTCTCACAGGATGATAAAGATATTATCATCATCACAGTCACTATTATTGAAGAACAAAATAATTCTGTAATTCTAAGAATATGAAATAATTTTGAAGACAATTTTAAAAACATGAAAGGATTTCATAGAAAACTTAAAATAATTTAGAAATTTCTAAAATTACTATGTTATTATTTTGAGAGAAGCACTTATTCTTATTTGTGGTCATAGAAATTATTATACTTATTTCAGTAGAGTAAGTAAATAGTGTTCTCCTAGAAAAAAATACACTGAAATGACAATAATAACTTCAAAGTACTGACTTTCTGGCAATGGAAGGATGGAAGAAGGTAAATGGTATTTGACAGAGATAGAAAGAGGTGGTAAATATTATAATTCTGAAATAAGGCAGGGTAAAAATGTGCTGGAGATAGCAAATACTAGAATCAGAATTATTAATCAAGTGTAACAAAATGTAAAGTCAGCCATTAAATAAGAAAAGGAATTTCACCCTAAGAAGCATGGGTATCTTTGCAATGGGGAGAAAAGGTGACCAATAAGAGGAGCCACAAAGAGAGAGCACATGTAAGTAGACAGAACCATGTCTGCTGGGGATGATACCCAGGTTCTAGCCCTGAAGCAACCATTTGTGAACTGAATCATTTCTCATTACTTCTCAAATCTCTACCTTTTCATCTAACATTGGAGATATGTATTTGTACCTGCTTATTCAACAGTGACGATGAGAATACTTTATGAGATTACTGTGTAAAAGTATTCATAGCAAATACTGATAATCACAATTTATGAAGATGATAATCCGAACAATATCTAAGCAAATAACCTGCTTGATAACTGTGTTAGTCTTCTGATGTGTGAACTTGCCTATGCTACAATCTCTAGCTATTTCATTAAACACTAAACTAGGTGACCCTGTTAAGGCATTTTGTGGATGGACTTAAAATCCAAAATCTAGTAAATAAGATTATCCTAGATAATCTGAGTGGACTGGATTAAATCAGTTAAAAGGCTTTAAGACCAGAGGGGAGGCTTCTCTGAAGTAGAAGAAATTCTACTAGTGAACAACACCTTCAATCTGAGCATGCGTGTTTTAGCCTGCCCTCCCCAAGGGCTTGCCCTACAGACTACAGACTTGCTGGCCAATCTGCACAAGCACATAAACCAATTCTGTGCAGTAAATCTCTTCAATTTTGTAAATAAAATCCTACTATATACAATCTTATAATTATGTGTGTATATATATATTTTTTTTTTTTTTTTCAATAAAATCAAATCTATCTCCTACTGGTGTTCTGCTTTACTTTCTTGAAGCCTGAGGGATAGAGATGATTTTAGGGCCAGAAGTGCTTCTAGAGAATCAGATTTTTATGGATGAACTTTCTGATTTGGTTCTGATTCTGGGTTTACTGAAATTTATTTTTCAATCTGATTAGATTTAAAGGTACCTATAACCTCTCTTGCCAGTGGCAAAGAAGACACTACTAGTCCATGACATGATGTAGCAGTAGAGGCATGTAAAGTATCACTATTAGATATATTCCTAATCAAGTATCTATAGAAGGCAACATTTTGGTAACTATGTATTTGCTACTTTAGAACATTTTAGTCAAACAAAGAAACATAAAGGGATTGGCTGGTTGCTTCACACTGCACTGTAGAAAGTAGAAATGTGAAGCATATGAGTCCACAACTATAAAACCATGCAATTCACAGTGAGAGGGAAGGCAGGTGAAGCCAGAAGACAAATGCAATGAAACCATCAGATTTGAGGGATTCTGGGAAGTTGATGGCAGTAGCGTAGTTTTTTAATCTTTCTGAACCTGTCACATAACAGATAGACTAACAAGAGAATGTGGAAATAGAAGGACTAAACAAAAGTGGGAAATCCCAGAAATCCCAAAAGGCAAGCTGCCATATTTTAAAACATAACTCAAAGCGACAGAGGAGGGAAATCTGTAAAATCAGCTAAAGTTTCCTGAACCCCACCTCATTTTAAAACTTCAGGAAAACTTATTTCACATAAAAATGAATAACTTAAAAGTATCAAGATCAAACCCGCATAAAGATTTCATAAGATTAAAAGAAAATAAGGAACAGAGTATGATCCTTAGTGTCAATGAAAGTCAATTAGAAAAATATGTCCACAAACCAGATCAAAACCACAACATAATATTTCAAGATAAGCTAAAACATATTAAGGAAATGATTCATGAGATGAAACAATATTAATTTAAACAATAAAACTCAGAAATGAAATGACAATTCAGGAAAATTAGAACTTAAAGAAATATCATTTTAGAAATTATGAGTTCTCACTCATAAGTGGGAGTTGAACAATAAGAACACACGGACATAGGGAGGGGAACATCACACACTGGGGTCTGTCAGGGTGTGGGGGGCTAGGGAAAGGATAACATTAGGAGAAATACCTAATGTAGGTGACAGGTTGATGAGTGCAGCGAACCACCATGGCAAGTGTATACCTATGTAACAAACCTGCATGTTCTGCACATGTACCCCAGAACTTAAAGTCTAATTTAAAAAAAAAAGAAAGAAACAGAGAGAAAAAAAAGAAATCATGAGTAACTACAGTAAACTCAACAGATGATTCCTGAAGAATGACAAAAGCGAAAAAAGGAGTACTTTTTAATGTTTAGAATAAGGAGAATAAAAATATTTGAAAGTGATCAATGATGATAGGTAAAGATCAAACACAGAGAAAACAGAAGTCTCTACAGGATCAAGGGAACAGATAAAGTACTAAAAATTATAATTTTTAAAAAAACTTCTAAAATTTAAAAAAAGTGTATAAACTACATAAAGAAAATCCACATACATGATGATAGTAACTCAGAGTGACTTACTGTGATACATATTCTGATAAGATTAATTAGAAACAAAAATTATTTGCGTACCTAGAAGAAAGAGGTACAGACAGCCACCACGGCTTTATGGTGACTGACTGTACCTATTGTGTCTGTAAAAGAAAATGAAGTAACATTATTTAAGTTACTTAAGAAAATATGAATGAAAGATTTTATATACTGCAAAATCGACTTAAGAATCAAGGGCACAAAAAAACTATTATCAGCCTCTAAGAACTCAGGGAATATTATTCCCATGAGCAGATCCTAAGGAATTTGAAATGCAGAAGAGGTGTCTCTGATGTTCAAAATTACTAGATATGACAGGTGGACTAATATTGAATATTAAAAACATAGTTACATTTAGAAGTAAGACTAAATAAGAGCTAAGTAGAAGAGGGTATATTATCCATGCAATAGCTATATGCTGACAATGGAGCTTTAGTACAAGTTTCAAAATAATATGAAATAAAAAGCAATGTATAATTATGATATATTCTAAATCCATCTTCCCTTGTGTCACTGACAACCAAGAATATTGGTGTGGAAATAAAATGTATTTGAAAAGTTGTAATAGGATAAACATTCAGTAAAAAACTTTAGGCTTCAACTTGAAATATCCCTATGAACTCATTAGGTATTTTATCATTAAATATATGTGTATATATTTTTTAGCTCTATTCACTGAAAAGATCTAGAAATGAGTATCCCTCAGAACCCACATCATGATCTTGAAATATGATTTCTTACTAAAACTAAACAGGGCATCACTGAAAAATGACTGATCCCACATCCAGAGGAATATTTGAAACATCTCACAGTACCAGGTACCAAGGAAGCTCTCAAAGCCTACAATAATCATATCAAAAAGAATCAGGAGCAAATTTGGAGAGGTGCCCACTAAGCAAAGATGGGACAATTTAAGATTTAATAGAAATAATAATTGCAACAAATTAAACTCCATTAAATATGCTTAAATCCATGAGTTTATAATGATATTAAAAGAAAAAAATAAGTCATATTTGCAGGATAACAGGGAACCAACTCATATTAAAAACTAGTAAATATAGCAAAGATTGGAGAATGTATTTACCCTTTCCTTAATGAATTGTGTTACTGGGTAACCAAATAGTAGATTCAGAGGAGTATGTATCTTTTCAGCAACTAAACAAATACAAAAGAAATAAACAACAAAAAAAGATAAACTATCACAATTTTCTACCCCCAGGAATAAATATGGGCATTAATCATCAGAGACTGCCAAGATCACAAAAAGAAAGATGGCACATTTTGTTCCTCCTGTTATTATACCAAGCACCACCTATGACATTGCCAAAGGATCAAACTTGACCCTGGATCTGGCTGCCAATTTGCAGGAAATAGAGAGGAAAGAGGGACATGTGGAACTGAAGAGGGCATTAGTATGCAATCAGCAAAATGTGGACAGAGGAAGCTAGAAGTCAAACATCTTAGGCTCAACAGATAAATTGTGAGGAAAGGAATAAAGGACAAACCTACAGATTAAAAGCCACTTAAAAAGATGTCTATTTTTAAAAATTGATAAGACTATGGTGTCTAGGGATGCATACATAACTGCAAAAAAACCTGCAAGGGTTAAAACTCATGAGAGTGGTTATTTGTAGAGGCAGAGAGACAGCTCTGTTATGCCTGGCACAGAGCACATGGAAGGTGCCTCTGGGATGGCTGGCAAGCTCTCTTTCTTGTCCTGTGTGATGTTTACCCGATAGTGAGTCATAATAGTTTTTATTTTTGTGTGGTTTTCTATACCTCTGTTTTATTTTACAATAAAATAATTTTGTACATTTTAGATCTTTCCAGCAGACTACTTTTCATAAAGAAGAAACCAGACCTGCCAATGCTCCATGTTGTAATATTGATCCCAGGAGCTCAACGGGAACGTTATAAAGTGGTAGACATGACACACCTAGAAACACACTGAAGGGGCAGTTCTACAAACAGTAGGGGAGCACATTGTTCTTGCACAGAAAGAGAAGTAAATTATTTCTAGATATCGATAAAAAGCAATCCTTGAACTTCCATGACTGCCAGGCTTGTATAGTCCTGTTCCGAGAATAGATAAGGAAGGTAAAGAATAGTATACACATTATTCATTTATGATCAATTATGAATTGGTTAATCTGTAGACATTAAATTCAGAGTTTATAAATTATTAAAGAAGGAAAAGAAAGCTTTATATCTGCAAGGCATTGATCTCTTTATGGTAGAAAGCCACACAAAATCAACCAAAATGACCTCAGGAGTATTTAATAATTCTAAAAAATAAGTATGATTAAACATTCTGATGCTCATCGTTACATATCCAAAATGCCAGAAAGTAGAAGGAAAACCTTATAATCCATGATATGAGATCGGTGACTTTATCTCAAGACCTATAAGCAGAATTCTTTATATAAACCTATGCAGAAAGAAGATAATGCCGTGAATTAGAATATACCAATGGCCCAAGGAAAAGCAGGACTGCCAAGAGTGTTGGCCCTTAGCTACCAAAGAGAACATGGTCTCTTAAGTGGATCAGAATTAATTGTAAACCAATATATACACGGCAAAAATCACTGCTGCTTAAACAAAAGATAAGCAGAGAAAATTAGAATTAAATAGCAAGTTAGTACTCATCTGTCAGCTAAGGTTTAGACCAGGTGACAAGAAACTAGGAAAGCACAAGGGACATGGTTTGCACTCCTCACACTCCTGTCTTGTGAGCCAGAAGTTACAGAAGCAGCCAAGGCTGAAGGCACCAACAGTTCTCCCATAGACTAATTCTCCTCAGTGACGTCTGGGCCACTCAGAGGTTTAAGTTGGTCACAAGCTTCAAATTGTCTTGGTAAATTTTTATTAAAGCTAGAAAGAGTCAAAAGGAATTGAAATGTCTCCTCATTTTCACTCCTACTGAGGATCACTTACATGAAATTATAAAGGTAGAAAAGGTAAAAGTAAAACAATGGTTCTAACAGACAAAAGAGCTCCAAAATAGAAACTAAGAAAACAAACTTATTGACTATCTTTTAAAAATAAACTCTGAGAAAATGTACAAAGCTGTCTTTATTATTTCACTCTCACATCTTCCCAAATTCTATAAAATTGTGCGAACCAGGCCCCAAACTGTTTTGTTTCTTCATTTGTCCTCCCCTTTCCTACTCATGATTTTCCAGTTCCACTGAAACTGTCCAGAATCAGGCCCTCATTCCCTGACGACTGCACCAAGAACAGAAGCCTCTTCCTCTTCCAGCAATCTCCAGCACGGTCTAGTACCAACTTCTCCATAAACTCTACTTAGCTCCACTCCTCATGGTGAACCTTCCACTTCAGTAAGATCCTTCTCCTTCGGTTCTTATCCCACGTCCCCACACATACATACGGTGTGCTTTCTGCCTTCTGAATCTGCAGTAGTAACCATGTCCACCTTTGCTTATTCAAGTCTTATGTACACTTCAAAGTTTCAATCAAGTCTTCTCTAATGATTTCACCAAACACTCCCGTCTGCGTTGCTCATGCTCATCTCTGAAATAGTACAGTCCTTAGATTCTATACAGACTTCCCATATGCAGTTATAGAATCATGTGTCAGGGCCAAAAGTATCTTAAAAAGTAGCCTCCGGCTTGCATGTCTTCTACATCTCTAGCATGTGCTTATCCAGATTATGCTTGGATATTTGGACTAATTGTAATTTTACTACCTCCTAGAGCAGCTCATTGTAGCTTTCAACAGCCCTACAATTACAAAGTTCTCCCTTATAATCAGCTTATAGCTCTCACCATAAGCTTCAAATCATGTCATTATTATACTTTAGGATCTATAAAGAGCAAATTAAATCCATTTGTATATTCCTTACATTACAAGGTAGTAAGTCACTTACGTAGTCTTCTACAAATCTCAAGATATATTTGTGCCATGTGCCTTTAGCAATTCTGACATCATTCTTCAAGTTTACTTACTGTCTTTGTAATTATATGCTACCTTTTGTTATTTTAATATTGTAGAAGCGTGTCAGTCATTATTAAAGTCTTTTACCTATAAAATGTCAGAACTTTGACCATGTCCAGACCTTAGAGCAACTTTTACTGTATTGCATTGCATTGTTTTTTCTTTATGCATGTTACCTAGCGTGAGCTGATCACATATTATGTATTTCATCAAGGTGATTTTAAAAACCTCCTCTCAAATTAGTTTCCAAAGAATTTCTCACTGTAAACTGCAGTTCCTAAGCATGCAGTAATTTCTTCAGGAAGCTTACCTTCATTATAATAAATGGAAAATTATCAATTTTTTTCCTAAAATACATAGTGTCAGGATAGTAAAATCTCTTGCAGAAATTAAATATTCTACAAACATCTAGGCCTGCCAAATGGCAATATAAATAAGCACAGAAAAATACTACAGCATGGGGGCATCAGAAAGAGCACTGTGAGCCATAACTACTTGGCCTCTGAAAGAGTGTAGTGCTATGTTGTCATCAGCTAAAGTTTTTGTGCTTCCCAATTAACTCAGTTGTTTAGAAATCATGCTTTAGATTCCCACTACTATGCCGTGATGTTTGCATGAAGTACAGGAACAAGGCTTCGGCGTTTCCCTGAACAGGTAACACACTATGTAGTCAGAAGTTTTAGACCAACCACTTTCACTGCTCTTTCACTGACAACAGTTGGTACCGTAGGGGGTCAGCCTCTCTCTAGTTGTTTTTGAGAGCAATTTGCATCTCATTTTACTGATTTCACTCTCCAATTAGTACTCTCAAGCCATTGCTTAAATTATGTGTTGCTCCATAAGGAATGACATTTCCTTTGGCTGAGCAACTAGCTGTATCATACTATTCTAGCAATGATGAGCCTCACCAAGGGTGAAGCGGCGGCTGACTCTCCTGTTCTGGCAGGCCCACGGAGGAGGCACAGTGCCAGCACCTGCGGCGATTACTGACAGATTGGCCCAATTGCCACAGCTTTGATGGCAATCTGCATAGGATTACCAGTCACACATTAAACAGCCTCATTTCAATTCACCAAAACAAATGGTGCCACCAAATCTACCCACACAATTCCCTACTTTCAATAACTCCACTGTTGAATTTCTCTGCCCAATTCAATGATGCATGCCTGCCAAGTGCTGTAATGATGGATGGGGTCATTAGCATTTTAGTTTCTACACTGAACCTGAAGCCAAAGCATATGGTCTGACAGATGTTGCAGCAATAGGCTCTATTTGATTTACCATGTAGGTGTCTACTTATACTGGACCTTCATGACAGAATACTAATACAAAACTTTCAGTCCAAACCCAGTTACAACCCTTTCATATCCTCAAGTTATAAGGTGTTCTTAAAGCAGAAACTCAGAACATGTTTATTTCAAGTTAGACTAATGATTACAAATTACCATTGAACCTAATCAAATCACTTGAAATAGACAAGGTGGACAAAAACGCAAGTAATGCCTGTAGGCTATTACCATCTATGGCTTGATTAGCACTGCCAGTAAGTTTGTTATTTGATAAAATGTGTCACTTATTCACTTTTTTCTCATTTGTGTCTTAATTGGGTAAAATTATATATATATA
>NW_016803360.1:2131388-2163210 GCF_001698545.2 Rhinopithecus bieti
TATATATATATATATATATATATAGTAAATTGGACAGATCTTAATCTTTGACAAATGTATGTACACTCATAGACCAAGACCCCAGTCAATATATATGACATTAACATTACCCTAGAGAATTTCCCCCTGCCCACATCCAATCAATCCTTATTCCCCACAGGCAACAGGTGTTCTGATTTCTATCACTACAGGTTAGTTTTGTTTCTTCTGAAACTTCTTGTAAATGAAATCATAAAGTATATAAGCTTTTCGTGTCTATCCTCTTTCCAAAATCTCAATGCTGAGATCCATTCACGCTGTTGCATTATCAGCAGTTCATTCTTTTATTGCTAAGCAGTATTTCATTGTTTGAATGAGACACAAATTGTCTATTATCCTGTTCATGGACATTTAGGTTTTTTCTTATTATCAGTTATTATTAATAAAGCTGTTATAGGCTTCTTTGTACAAGTCTTTTGGTGGGCACATGTCTTAATTTCTCTTGGGTAAATACTTAGGTATGGAACTGCTACACCGTATGTTCATTTGTTGCCTATATATTTGCTTTTTCCTAGAATCAGTTTATCCAGTGTTCATAATAGTAAGAGTTACAATCTAGTGTTCAGTAGCACCATAGAGTGACTATAGTAAACAATTTATCATATATTTCAAAATAACTTAAAGAGTAGAATTGGACTGTTCTTAACACAAAGAAATAATAAATACTTGAGGTTATATATACCCCAGTTACCCTAATTGGATCATTACACATTGTATGCTTGTTCCAAAAATATAACATGTACCCCATAAATATGTACAAGTATGTACTGATAATTTGATATTAAAAATTAAAAAATAATTCAAAATATTAAAATATTCATATATTGAAATAGTTGAATATTTTGAAAAGTTTTGAATTTTAAATATTTTCAATAAATATTGAAAATAATTCAAAATAAATTCAAATTTTAAAATAATCAACATTTCTAGCCTATAAAAGTGTACAACCTAATTTTTATTTTTCCTGTAAGAAAATTATTTGACACGTCTCAGGAATATAACCAGATGCTTTTATTATTTCATTCCAGTGTAAATTATATGTTATAATTTCACTTTTGATTTTATTTCCCATAAGTAGAGCTTTATCATAGCTTCAAGTTATGAATCACAAATTCCGTATCATTGAAAGTTTCTCAGGAATACAGAAATTCTTCCTTATCCAATGTTGCACTTTGGGCAGTTGCAGTTACCTTCTGTCAATCACAGTCTGAAATATTAAATGAAAAATTCCAGAAATAAACCATTCATAGGTTTTAAATTGCTCTCCACTCTGAGTAGCGTGATGAAATCTGTGCCTTCCCTCATTTGTTAGTCATTGACATTGTGTGTTTCTGACATCCCAACCATCAAAATCATCATGGCTCAATGATCCAGGATAGCCCCAAGCAAACCTCCTTCTGACATATTGACAGAAGGCCAGTAGTAGCCTAATGCTACATCACACTGCCTATGTCAATCACCTCACTTATTCTCATTATGTGAGTTATTTTATCATTTTACTTCATCCTAAGAAGGGTGAGTAAAGTACAAAGATAGATGCTGAGAGAGATCACATTCATATAACTTTAATTACAGTATATCGTTATAATTGCTTTATTTTATTATTGTTGTTATGTGTCTAATTTATTAATTAAACTTGATCATAGGTATGTATATGTAGGAAAAAAAACAGCATATGTGGGGTTTGGTACTATGTGCGGTTTCAGGCATCCATTGGGCTTTTTGGAATGTATCCCCCAAGGATAGGAGAGCACTACTATAAAATTAAAATGGCTTAGTGCTACAACTTACAAGATTTGAAAAATGTCTGTTCATGTGGAAAAAATTTACAAATCATTAACCAAAAAATATGTTTACATCAAGAATACATGCTACTTCACTGAGCTCTCAATTGAAAAATAATCTGGAAATTCTCTAAGGGTGAGTAAAGACTTTATTCTAAATTTCTTTTAGTGCATAAATGTACTGAATAACATACTTTTAAAAACTATGTTCCAGAAAACCTCATGATTTCACCATATTTTTAGTCTACTGATACTCAGACTTATAAAAACATTTGATGTTGTTTTATGTATCATTACTTCATTTAGCATGTACAAGAAGGTTGATCTGGTTTATGTAGTTTGTCATGGTTTCCTACATATCTACAAATACAGAAAACCTACTTCAAATACTCTATAATTGTATAATCCAATTCTTACAAGAAAGATCATTTCCTATAGACATTTTCAGAACCACCATAATGTGCATTATGAAATTATCCTAGATTAATTCAGGCCATTCATCGTTTGCATTTTTCCCTGCATTTTTCAATTTACTCAATTTATATATCATTTTAGACAACAATGACTGATATATTAATTATAACCTAGAAGGAATACACAAGTAAGATAAATTATTCAGTTTTTCCATAAATTATTTTAAATATCAAATATGATCAAGTATTACATTCTGTACACCTTTCACAGAGTTATAGTGTATCATTTTTCCTTTCAAATAGAAAATTGGTTGTTTTTCTAGTCTTTGTTACTTTAGCCCATATTTAGACAACATTTTGCCAATTGAAACTCAATACTACATAATGTAAGTGATTTGGAGGACATACAAAGTTGATTGCCATTTGGTATTTTGCCTGACCATGGCAGGTATAACAACTGCTGTATTATTCCATTACTTCTGTGATAGACTGCAATGACCTTTCATTGAGTGCTTCAAGTACATTCATTCTCAGTACTAGCGGCAGATATTTTGAGCATTTGTTCTCACAATGATACTTAATTTAAGGTACCATTTTTTCCCCATGCAAAATGAATAACAAGACTTTTCATTCTTCCACACAAAAAGGTTATCAAGGCCATGTTTCAAGCCATCAAAAATAACCTAAACACCTAGTTTAGCATCTTACAGCTGGAAGGGATTTTAGTGTCTATTCAGAATCTCCTTTTATAAATAAGCAAATTGAGTCCCAGAACACATAAATGAAATCTCTAAGGCCACTGCAATTAACAGGGTTAAAAGGTTTAGGAGGGTTAGAGTTAAAGTTGGAATTAAGAACTGGGCTTCCTGAACTCTAGGTTGTTATTCTACATAAAATGAAAATAATCTGACATCTGTTTGCATGAGTTAGCTGGTAGATTCACTTTGGAACCAGAATTCTTCCTGCTTTATTATGTTTTTTACTTTCAGCAAAAGGTGGGCAAGTTTTTTAAGTCACTGCCACCTTCTAATTGATTGATATGTAATGATCAATCTTATCTGGTTCATTTTCACATAATTTCATAGTAAAAGTTTTTATTTTAATTTGAAAACACCCTAAGATAGATTTCAATATTTCTTGTACATTGAGAAGAGTGATGTAAAAGAATAAGTTAAGGTAATTGATGTGGTATAATTGAAAAAGGTAAAATAGGTTTTGAATAAATTAAGATGAATATGCACACTACTGAAGAATGAGGCAATGTCCATGTCAAAGTGGAAGAGAAATACACAAATTCACAGTTCTGTAGCAGACACCAAAAAAAAAAGAAAGAAAGAAAAAAAAGAGAGGTGAGGAGGTGAAGTTGGGGAGAAAGCAACATAGAAGTCTCATAGAATATTTTACCTCTCATCTTTGTTAGAAAAAATGGCAGGAGGAAAATTTTTTTAAACCATCATGAAATGGACTATCTACAAAAGAGAAAGCAAACAAACAAACAAAAAATGAGCAGTATTTGGACTACCACCCACTCAGACCAGCAGGGTCCAGAAAGTCTTTGTTGCCACAAGGCAGCTGGTGACTGAGGATACAAAACCCTTTTTATTTCAATGTCACATTAAATCCTGAGGCATAAAACCAAGGGCAGACCTACAGAGCCTCTAGTCTCCAAGAAAAGACCATATAGCTCACAACTAAAGCTAAATGCCAGCTAATGTTCCCATCTAAATGAAAAAATCACTAGCAAAACATATATCTAAAATCATTCTTAAACTATTATTTAGGCATAGAGAGAGAAATAAGAAAACCGACTTGACAATTAGTTGATAAGACAGGTTGCACATCATATAATACGCTTTCCAGGAAAATTATCCTATTTTCAATCTCTGTAGGAGAAATTACCATAATCACAGAAAAAAAGGACCCTCATTTCCTTTTCATATTTGGACACAAAATATGGTATCCTGATATCTGAAAATCAAATGAGTTATAAAAGTAGTAATAATTAGATTAATATGAAGTACACCTGTTGTAACCTCCAATTGGAATGCTGTAAGAACTTGATGAAATAACACACATACAACACCCAGCACAGTATCAGACACTATAACATATTATTTCAATATTCATTTATTATAACCTTCATTAAAACCACCCGCAAACTAATAATTATCCCCAACACTACCTTCACCTATCTAAAGGATGTAGTAAAATAAATCATGATGTCTATGTTAAAGAAACTAAGCTCATTTTATCAGGATTTTTTTTGGTTTCTATTGGCATTCCCATGAATTTAAAATTCACAACTAATTAAATCACTTTCCTCATTCTGATGCAGAGAACCTAAAAAATAATAATAGAGGTGCTCAGATAATATTATTACTTACATATCATCTAGCTTCAAATATTTAGCTCAATAGCCATCTCTTTTAGGCCCAGTTTCCTGGCTTTAGAGCTGCTCGCAGCTCTTTCCAGCCCCCAGCACTCTAGCACTGACAGGTAGACTTTCTGTAAATTCCCTGAAGGCAAGGCATATTTCTTAGTCTCTAGTTCTCTCTGATTCTTTTAAATCTGCTTATATGCACCATTTACAGTTCCCCCAACATGTATGTTAAATCATAATTAAACACAAATATATTAAGGACTTAATATATGCAAGGCAAATGTCTTCACCTCAGATCTGGGATTAACCTTCAAACTCAAAAATTTAATTGGCTCTCTTCCAATTCATAGTTCCTGAAATATTCCCAAGGGTTTATTAAAATACTTTAAAAAATTTATCAGAGTATGACAGTTCCTACTTAACTCTTGTAAATTTGGTTTTAAAAATATTATTAAATAAGAAAATATCTCATTCATATTTCAAATGGATCTAGAGTTTTTTTGCAGTTCGAATATAACAGAGAGAATTATTATGTTTCAGTAGATACTAACAAAAATACTAATTATTTTCCTGTGTATTTTATTTCAGAAAAGGAAACCTCTAACATGAATTAAATTAAACTCATGCAGACAGCCTGTCCCACCACATGCGTGCACGCGCACGCGCACGCGCACTCACATGCACACACTCAAAAGGATGAGACCACAAACAGTCCTGTTGTAATTTTTTTAAAACATAAAGTATACTCTTTAGCTCAGCTGCCAACTTGGCCTTACCTGGAGCCATAACTTGTTATGCACAGCATCTCTCCCTGTGGCAATGCACTGAAACGTAGCGTTTTGCCCTGCATTCACCTCTACATCCCCGAGACGGAGGAAATGAGGAGATTTATCTGTGAAGGGAGGGGAAAAAATGTATTTGTTTTCACATGAAGAAAACATGCCATGTTACTTTTCTGCAGCTGAATATTATCGCTAGTGTTTTTACCTTTGGTCAAGACTAACATCAGAAAGAAGAAAACTGAGGGGCTTTTTTGTGCCAGAAGACACCATTTCCTCTGTGACTCTCATGGTTCTCTTTTTCTCAGGAGCTCTGTTAACTTACTGTCCATAATTGCTGGAGTATTGTTCTCTACAGAGTGAGCACTCAACAACTGCTGCTGAACTGCTGCCATGGCATGTTGCATATGGATGGTAATAAAACAGTTACAAGCTTACAAGTCAAAGCAACCAAAAGAGATCAAATTGACATGAAATCAGAGCCTAATATAAAGATATAATGAAAACATATAATGATTTCTAAACTACTGACAGTTACACAGCCATTGAACTTATTAGGCTACATTTTAAACAGTTAGATCTTTATAAAAAAAAAAAAATCAGTAGTTATAACCCTCCAGCATTTCAAAGAACAAGGGAATATTTTTGTCTCTTGCAAATAGAAACTGGTAAGTTTATTCCTGTTCCATTATAACCATAGTATATGAATCCAAAATAAATACCCATACTAGACTAACAAAAATCATGACTGCAGTCAAAATATAAGTGAGATTTATGACTATCAAGTATTCTCTGAAACTAACTTTTAAAACTGAAGCCTTATCCATGTTTCCCATTGAAAGGAAATTTATATAAACAGCAAAAGCTAATGCTCATGAGTAAAAAGAAAAGCTCATGGAGGACCATATCACCCTAAAACTGCTGTTGTGCTCAATTCACAATTTTCTACATACTTATGAAAGCCTTTCCTTAACACCTATCATTCAAGAAGTGAAAAATGAACAGTAGATAAAAACACAGTTCTCTTAAACTACAGATTGAAAGAACTTAGTAAACCCACCTGAAGTCTAAGTGAGATGATTATGTTCTCTTTTTCCTTAGAATTTACCAACCACCATTGTTCTCTTTTTTCTTACCAACCACCACATGTTATATATAATCTGACGCTTACTGGCTACATCTTTCTCTAGTGCCTTACCTCTCAGGAAGAGATTTAAAATAAGGAATTCTTGAGTTGGAACATGAGCTAAAGCAGCAGTTCTCAATTTACGAACTCTAGACCAGCAACATCAGCTGCACTGGAATCAGAAATGCAAATTGTCAGGCCCCACCCCAGACCTATTGAATCAGAACCAGGGGAAGAGCCAAGCAGTCTGTGATTTACCACAGCTGTAGGTGATTCTGAAGCACACTACAGTCTGACAAGCACTCAGCAGGAGCACAGGCCTTGGCCCTCACAAGGGGCCCCTGCCTGCTGCTTACAATGTGTTAGAGATGCTTCTTAGAGAGGACTGCTGAACAGATAATCCAGAACTCACAGGCCCTATAAAATGCTGCTGTTGGGAAATACAAGCAAAGACTGAATTTATGCCAGCTGTTTTTTGCCTGGCTCTATTGAATGCAGGCAGTAATTGTTTTTCATGGAATGTGATGTAAACACAAATTTAGGTACACTGTCTGAAGGCCAACCAAGGTGCATCTAAGGGCATAACAAAACTGTGTATTAATAAACCGAGTTTCTTGTTTCGTTTGCTTTCTATTTTTCTTTTTTTTTTGGGCTGGAGTCTAGCTCTGGTTGCCCAGGCTGGAGTGCAGTGGTGCAATCTCCGCTCACTGCAACCTCCACCTCCCAGGTTCAAGTGATTGTCCTGCCTCAGCCTCCTGAGCAGCTGGGATTATAGGTGCACACCACTACACCTGGCTAATTTTTTTTATTTTGGGTAGAGATGGGGTTTCACCATTTTGGCCACACTGGTCTCAAACTCCTGACCTCATGAGTTAGCCAGGTATTTATTATGACAGAGGAAAAAAAAGTAGTCCTACATTTGGAAAAAGATGAACTAATTATTTCTCTTAATTTCAACCCAGCCCTCAACTTAGCAGATCAAATAGCTTCATGAGGCTTCTTTATATTTTCCTTTCTGTTGAACTGATTTGTTATTCTTCTCTGTTTTCCTAGACAATTTAATAGTGCCAAAAAAATGAACAAGTCCTCCTGACAGCTGCCTTTGCATGTATATTTTGTTCTCAGTAATGAAATAATTTAAAAGAATCTCCTAATATGTATACAATTAGTTACAAGTCTGAAAATATTTGATTCAAAACTCTAGAAATATATCAGTTTTCTTTTAAAACTCTATAGAAGGCTAGGACTAACAATAACAAGAGAGACAGCAATAACCAAGTGATACACAAACAGTCGTCACTGCCAATATAAGGCAAGTGTTGAAAGGACATAGAAAAATACAATTCTTAATCACAACCTACCACAAGGATAACTCAGTACTTGGATGTCATCAATGGCAATATAACCACTTCTCCCTCCTGAGACTTCAGCTTCAAATATTACCTGTCAAAAAGAAACAAAAGATTTACAACAATCATTTTCAAAGAATGTCTACAGTGGAGGGGAATAGCTAAATATATGCACAAGTGAATCTAATTTTTGTTCAGTAAGAATTAAACATTTAATCTTTTAACGTAAGTAATTTCCTAAATCTTGTATACATAAACAAATCAAAAAACAAAATTTGAAGAACAATTACATTACAGAGGTTAAACAGCTTACATTTTTTAAGTAGCTATTATCAAGTATTGTTATATTTCCTGAAAAGGAAATATATAGGAACAGAATGACTAGGCAGACATGGAAAATCTCTTTAAAAGTAAACTTTCGCCTACTGACTTTCTCCATTTTTGTTGTTTACTTAACATACATGGAGCACCTACTATGTGCTAAGCAGTATGCAAACCACTGAACATATTAATAAAATAATCTGAGTTTTAAATAGCTGAAGTTTCAAGGAAACTTGATACAGAAAGGGAAACAAAACGAGGGAGAAAGTAATGAAGTATGTTTAGAACATTTCAAATTTGATCTGCCTATGATACACACAGGGGAAAATGCTTAAGTAATAACTAGATAGATGGATTTGGAAGAGAAGATCATCAGTGTAAAATAAAGGTATAGATTTCAAAGTTATCTGATGAAGGATATCAGTTAACTCCATGGAAGGGAATAAGCTACCGATTTGAAAGTTAAAGTGATTGGTGAGTAAGATGGCATAAGAAGATAAATAAGAGAAGAAAACTACTGGAAATGAAAGGTCAAGACTGAAAAGGCCACCAACGGATATAAAGTCAACATCGAATGGTTAAGAAAGGAAGGGTGGTACCAGGAGGTTTCAAGCAGGTCAACATTCCTAATAAAAGGATTAGAAAAGGCCAGGCATATTAAAATAACAATAATTTAAAGATTTCAGATATGTGTGTAAACAATGGCATCCAGATGCACACACATTTTAGGAGGTGAGAGCCTCTCTGATGCTATCTAATAATCTCCAGCCATTTTATTCTTTCCCATGGGAGTATCTGCCAATTCTGAGATCAGGCTATGGTTCTAGCTTAGTACAGCCTGAAAATCTCTATTAGGAAGTGGTGAAAACCTCTAGTAGGAGGAGGTGAAAACCATGAAAGCTTGGTGCAGTTGTGCAGAAATAGAACAGCAATTTGAAAATTTGGGAGGCTGACTTTTCCAAAAAGACATAGGTAAAGGCAAATAATATCTAACATAAGAAAGAGGTCAAGAGAAACCGAAACTAGTAAGCATCACTTGGGGTTAGCTCTTAGGTATTCTCCGGTAAACTCTGCCAGGACATTTTTACTCTGGTGAGAAGGAGAACCTTGATTAACTGGGCTGATAATAAGTAACATTGTTCAAGCACTTACTATATAAAGTAGACTGTCCCAAGCTATACACAATCACACACATACATACACATAAATTGATTTAATCCTCATTACAATCATATGAGGTAGGTATTATTTTCATGATCATTTTAAAGAAAAGTAATTGAACCAAGGCATAAAAGCTAACAAGTGGTGAAGCCGGGAATGGCCCGAGCTATCCTGCCTCTAGGTTGTTTTTGAAAACTTTACTACATTGTCTCTCAAGAAAAAGAAGACACAGAGTATTTCATTTAAGTAGACTTTAGAGTTTAAATTTCCTTTAAATGTCTAAAATGTTAAGTAAATTTTAAATTCAGAAAATGAATTTCATTTTAACTAGTACACTGACTAGATATTATATTGATAAGACAGCAGTATGGTTCCATTAAACCCTTTCCAGTCTCACACCATACCCTTGACAACCACCCCAAAGTTAGTAACAATGAGACAAGGTAAGCCGCCGGAATGGATGGCTCATCTCCCCTCCACCTGTCCCAATCATAAACCACCTGTGTTACTTCTTTTCTACTCCAAGTTTGCCCTTTGTGACAATTGATTTTTTACTGGAATAAAATGAGAGTGAGATGGAGGATGGGGTCTTTGTGGTAAGCAGAATGCTTCATGATGGAAGGATGGCTATCTATGAACACAGGAGGGTGCACAATATGTGTATGCATATGGTTTATATTTCACATAAACGTATTGGAACGTAATTCCTATGTCATTTTCTAAATACTGGAACAAGAGCTTAGCAAGAAATAAGGATAGGATCAAAGACTTTAAATAATGTATAACTTGAGACAACACTGGTACAGACCACTTTCTCAGGAGTGAAAAAATACCTGTATTATACTCCAAGCTCTCCTGTTTACAGATTCTTAAGGATTCACATAAATTTGAGATTTGAAACTTTTAGAGCTAAGTCTTAACCCCTAATATGAATATAATACAGCTTTCAGAAAACTTTTCTAAGGATTAAATAGTAGCATACGGAAAGGTGCTATCTAAACTAAAAGTGTGATTTTCAACAGTGTTAATACCTGAAGTCTGTATAAATGTATCTTAGGAAAATAAGTTTTATATGTTTGATTAGTGGTTTAAGCAAGGAGAAGTTACAGAAAAAAAGTTTTTAAAAATCATTTTCTAAAAAAATTACATTCTAATAATAAATATACATCATTGTTGGTTATTTCAGTTTTGTTGTCAGTATTCATTAAATTATTTTAACTTCTAGGTCTATCTTAGCTTCACTTTCTTGAATTGTTGTACTTTAATCTTGTACTTTAAACAAGATTACTACACCCCTGAGAAAAAGTTTCATATGTGTTCATTTAAATTGAGCTTTATTCAGGACAATAAATTGAGGCCTTGATTTTAAAGGAGGCAAAATTGGTTCTTTATTTAAAAAAAAAAAAAAAGTTTCTCTTCTTAGTGACCTCATTTTCCCTGCTAAACGTTGTCTTTGCCTCATTAACGAGAGCTAGAAGAAATTTCTAAGATCAGATTCCTTTACTGCTAAAGATCTAATCAGCTTTATCACTTTAACAGAGCCCTCAACTTGTAGGGCTCTTCTGTCCAGTCAGGGGAAACAAATCTCAATAGCTTAATTACGCAAAGCGAGCTTGGGCTAATGCTCAGGTCAGATCTAATGCTTGATGTCAAGTAGTCAACCAGGCTTCCCAGAAGAAGAGAGCAATGAAAGCCACACCAGATGTCAACTTTAAACCATCCAGGAGGCCAGCCTAGGAGCAGAATGAACGGGCTCTGCTTTCCAAGCCGTTTTTACTTCACTCCATTACCTGAAACACCGAAGGTGATGATTCTAATCAAATTTTTGCTACTCCAGCAACAGTCCTGGATTATTAACTAAATAAGTGAAATAAAGTTGAATTACACTTGGGGGAGATGGGAAATCCTAAAGAACAAGGACTTTTTCCTCTAGCAAACTGAATGAGTCCAGAAGTGTCTCCTATAATGGAAAGCTGAACTGGGTGTCCGGAAGCCTGGGGTCTGGTTGTTGGTCTACTAACACATGTAACCCAAGCAAGTTATTAATAACTTGGGTCTTTGTAGTCTCCTCTTGACAACACTGCCTTTCCCTACATCACAGGTTTCTTGTGAAGACTGAATGGTATATGTGAAATGATTAAATAATATATGAAATATGTAATATAAGATATTACAGATACTAGAAAAATCTGAAAAAACATTCCCCTTAATATTCTTTCAATCTATCATAGTGTTAAGAGCCCAGGCTCCAAAGTCAGATATATCTTTGATTCATTTTTTTTTTTTTAAAGGAGACAGACTCTTCGTCTGGCACCCAGGCTGGAGTGCAGTAGCATGATGTGGGCTCACTCTAACCTCTGCCTCCCAGGTTCAAACAATTCTTAGCCTCCCCAGTAGTTGGAATTATAGGCACATGCCACCACGCCTGGCTAATTTTTGTATTTTTGTAGAGACGGTGTTTCAACACGTTGGCTAGGCTGGTCTCGAACTCCTAGCCTCAAGTGATCTGCTTGCCTCAGCCTCTCAAAGTGCTGGGATTACAGGCATGGGCCACCACACCCAGCCTAGCTCATACCCTTTAACTGTAACTTTAGCTTATGTAAAATGTAAACCTCAATTTCCTCTTCTATAAAGGAAATTTTATAGGGAAGATTAAATAAGTTAATGCACATAAAACATTTAGCACATCTCCTCACACACAGTAAGCATCCTATGTTAAGGGGCACCACTGTTATGAGCAGAAAATAGCCATAAAAGATACATGTACTAAAATCATATTTCTTCCATTCCCTTCTCCCTCCAATAAAAACCTAACCCCCCAATCCCAGTTTGGAAACACATGAATAAACTAGTATTTGATTCCTATAAACCTCCTTAAATTCCTGTTTTTTATTTTAATATTTAAACATTAAATTTTGCTAACATCCAAAATAAATCACACATCTGCCTTCAAGGAAAAAATGTGCTCAAATCAAAACCTGTTTCTAAATATTGATGCCCAGATTTCATTAACAAATAAAATAGGCATCTGTAACACACACAAAGATAGAATAACGCTACAGATCCAACCCTATGAGTACCAGTAAAGCACATGCATCTGCATCTCTCATAACAAGGTGCGACCTCCAATTTAGGAACTGTAGTTAACTTTGTGTCCTCAAAGCTCAAATACTGTCTATCAAAAAGTAGACATTCAACAAATGATAACAGGACTATATACGTGTGTGTATGTGTGTATATATGTGTGTGTGTGTGTATACACATTACATAGATGTGCATATATATAAAACATCATTACATATAATTGAATTCTACCATGTGAAACTTAAACATTGTAGTTCCACAAGATGTATCCTCAGTCTTTTTCTCTCTTTGCCCTATACTTTCAACTCTGACACGACTGAGGAAGATGAGGCTACAATGAGGACAGAGGGAAATGAAAAAATATATATTTAAGTATGTAGAACTACAAAAGGAAAATGGAATTATATGGCATCACAAAAGCTAATAAAAGCGTATCTAAAGGAGAAGAGATGTCAGGAACCCAATGCTGGTCAAATACTACATAAAATGGTTATTGAAAATGCCCCTTATTTGTGACATTGAGATCAGAAGTGCCCAAAGAAAGAGCGGTCTGTATGAAGAATAGAAGTGGAAACCACACTGGGCAGTGAAGAACACGGTGAAGGCACAGAGACAGCAAGGTTAAGAATGCTGATAGGAAGTTTGTCTGAATGGATAGAGATAAATTTGACTAAGGATAGAAGAAGATATAGGATCAACGAAAGGTTAGGTTTTTTTTTTATTTTTCTTATTACTCGTAAGGTAAGAAACACTTAAACATGTTTAGATATTGATGAGGATAATTCAACTTGGTAGTGAATATTTGCATACACACATGAAAGAAGTGATAACTGTTAGCGTGAAGCAGGATAAAATCCAAATTACAGGCTGTAAGAGGGCCTCTCTCTGCCTTTTTTATAGTAAGAGGAAATGAGAAGATGCATAAAAATGTAATTTCTAGGACTGGTAGCTAAGGAAGTTTCCATTATATGGCTACAATTTTCTTAGCTATAAGTAATGGACTGGTGAAAAGAAGGAGTGGTTGAAGTCTGGATAAAATTGAAAGGAGTTGAAATACAGAGTAGAAGAACAAAGAGAACTGAACAGAAAAATATAGTAGTAGAATTTCCAGTTATATTTGAACCCAATTGAAATTGATAACCCTGAATTTCTGGTGATCAAAATCTATCAGGTGGTGTGATTTTTTTAAAAAATAGTATATTTTTTTTTTTTTAATTTAAGCCCAGAAAAAGTTGATAGAATAAAAGTCAGTAATGAGTTTATGGAAACAGCAATTGTATAACAAAAGTTATCACAATGCAATCAAATTTTGATTTCATTTGATGATAAGCAAGTTAAGTTGATGAACTAGCTAAAGACAGATGGTTTGATGGATTGGAGCTCTCCATGAAGTTACTGGATGATCTAAGCAAAATGAGTACAGCAGAAGAAGATAGGTTTATGCTTGGGAAGTATGATACATATGAATAAAGTTAGAACAGTTGTGCAATATTACAACATCTGTGTAACCAGAGTAGTAAACTGAGGGGTGACCTTTGGAAGTGGTGAGGTGAAAAAACTATCCAGGTGCTCTCCACACATATACTGAGTTGTCAGCAGGATGATGAGCCTCGAAAGTGGAGATAACAACTCTAAATTATGCTGGTACCCAAGTTCATGATGAGTAGACAAAATGATTTCAGGTCCAGTGGAAGCTAATAATAAGGATGATGATGTGGTTGAAAGGAAAAAAAAAAAAAAAAAACAACTAAAAGGTGCAGACATTTCCTACATTATATGGTTTGGCTGCACCCCCACCCAAATCTCATCTTGCATTGTAGCTCCCATAATTCCCACATGTTGTGGGAGGGATCTGGTGGGAGATCATTGAATCATGAAGGCGGCTTCCCCCATCCTGTTCTCATGGTAGTGAACAAGTCTCACGAGATCTGATGGTTTTCAGGAGATTTGAGGTTTCTACTTTTGCTTGATTCTCAATCTCTCTTGCCAAGGCACATAAGAAGTGCCTTTCACCTTCCATCATGATTGTGAGGCTACGTGGAACTGTGAACTTATTAAACCTATTTTTCTTCCCAGTCTCAAGTATGTTTTTATCAGCAACATGAAAATGGACTAATAAACCACCCATTGACCTAAGTTACTTGGGAATTAATATCTTCTCTCTTAGAGAACATTTGGGAAAAATTGTCTGTAGGCTATAGCCATGAACAGATCATGATTATAATTACATGATTAACTCTAAGTAAACATTTGATGTTTATCTCCTTTACTAAAATATAAACTCATTGAGGGCAATGGCTTGTCATGTTCCTCACAACATCATTGAACCATATGAATCCTGTTGAGAGTCAGGGCTCAAAGAGTCCCAATATGTCACAGAAAACAATATGTGGATTAACTGTTTTGCCTGAAAGGGAAATATGGGAATAGACATTTAGCTCCTTTTTACTGAACTCACAAAATTGTGTTGAAATAATACAATGACACTCCTTTGAGAAAGTTCTAGATAATTTTCCCAAACTATATTAGAAATCATGAAAACACAAACCTCCCTTGAACAGCTAAATAATGCTCTAAGGCATAAATTTCTGCTGATAGGCCCCAGAAGATTTTCTATAGAGTAAGTCCAGTAGCTACATGAAAACTTAAAATTCTAGAATATAGTTACTTTTCAAATGTGAATATTCTATTTTCATTCATACATAAAGATCAAGATACACATAACTGACAGGTGATACCAAAAGTGCAATGTACAACTAGCAGTTACTGTCACTCACTGCAGCTCCTCTCATAGACACTGTCAATTTGGAATTGTGGTTTCTCAACTAAGAATCAGCAGAAAATATTAGAGAAAAGGAGCTTCTCTTCGTCAGACCCCTGCAAGTCAGGCTGATTTGCCTATTGACTTATGTAATAGTGCACTTCTCAGAGTCTAAAGTGTGAAAAGGCCTTCAGTCAAGGCCTTCAGACCCTGAAACTGATGAATTCTTATCAACCTTTTCCTATCGGTTGTTTACTTGCTTATTTAGTTCCCGAAGGAGATATATACCTGCAATCACAAAAAGATACATAGATAAAATATGTAAGCAAGGGAAATATATGTATACTCTTTGAGTTTAGAGGTGCTAAAGTCAACTATTTGACTATTTGTAAACTCTTTGATTTTAGAGTTACTTGAGAAAGTAATGAGGGGGTTCTAATTATATGCCAACTAAATATGGAAGGCAATTAAGACATATACTCAAGTCCAAATTGATTCTTCATCTAACCCCTATGAAATTTCAGATTTTAGCTATCCTTAGCACTTCCATGACTCAGATGCACAATTTTCCTTAAGATGTCCTGAGATTAAAAATGGCTGGATCCTTAGAAAGATTAGTCCTATCAAGACTTCACATAAGGATTTTACTGTCTACAGGGAGTAATTAGGGCTCCAGAGATTCTAGAAGCCAACAGTCTCTTACCTGAATACATACAGGCCTTTTGTATAGTTACAACATCTGCCACTCAGGAGGAGTTACTGTACAGGTTTAAATATTCTTTCACTTTCATATATATACACACACACACACACACATATATACACATGTCCACATAATTCTATGTATCCATATTTCAATGTAATTAGTATTACAGTCACAAGTTAATTTTAGAATGCTAACACTATAATGTTACCAGGTATTCTTTAATAAAACATCAACGTATCCAATTACAAGGGCTTTGATTACAAAAATATCCTGAGGTTTAGCATTACCAATTGCCTACATGATGAGAAGGACTACCATATTATCTAATAGGGATGACATCAGGTATAACCACAGTGCAGTGGCTTGAAAAGCAGCTGCAGCACCACCCAACTGCAACCCTTTCAAGAATGATACTGTGTTTCGCCTAATAAACAACAGAACATCAGTCAAAGCACATGGCAATGTCCAGATAACTGTAAAAAATCAGGACCACAGATCAAAAGGAGAAAATAAAACCTAAGAGACTTCATACCAAAATAGGCTGTGTAAAAGAAAAGCCCAAAGAAGGAGATTTTCAGAAGGTTCCATACTGAAATGAATATGCAAGCATAGTACATTCCTATGTTTCAAATTAGCCCAGGGAGTTGACTATCCCTAATGTAATCACTAAAAGTATCTAGAAGATCTAAATAAATGAATGAACAATAATCATTTCAGAGCATATGCTAGAATGTTGAAGTTATAATAATAGTCCACTAGTTATTTAAATTAATTCTGCATTCCTGAAATCTTGCACTTGTAAATGATTATCAACCGTGTTTTTAATTAGAATAGATGTTGATACAGGTTTACATGTATCAAAAACACATGACTTCTTAGTCTTAAAGTGACTAAGACAGACTTCTCATGTTTGAAAACAAACCCAAAACCTGAACTGAGAATGAATAACTTTAACAATATAAACCCACAAAAAGTTCTTGTGTTCTCTGCATATTATCTGTAACATTAAAATGGCTCTGGGGGTAGAAGGGATTATATACTTGCTTTCTCAAAAAGGTTTTGATATAGACCCTCAAGGTAAGACAGAGACACACACACACACGTATACCCAGTCAATATAGCGCACACCAGAGTTCCCAGCAGCAGAGCCCCAACTCTGAGCCACAGACCTCAACTCAGGTCCCAGTTCTGATCTCAAGAGGTCATTGCAAGGATTAAAAGAGATTATACACAAATTAGGAGGTTTCTCATAAATGTCAGCCCCTTTCCTGACCTTTGCCAGAAACTGATTCAACATAGATATACCTTTTACCTCTTCTGTGCTATAAAAACAGCACCACAAACTCACTACCTTGTTCATTGCTAACGTCTGACATCCCTATCACTAAAGCCCCTTTCCATGACCCCTTTTCCAGTTCAATTCAGGGCCTACGTGTGGTGAAGCTGTCAGAGACTAGAGACCACAATATGAGGTATGCCAACCTCCTGCTCTTTTTGAGGCTTCCCAATTCCAGTATAGGCAGACAGACAGGCAGAGCATAATAATACATTCCAAATGCCTTAAATATGAAACTCAGAAATAAAAAATTGAAATAGGACCCACTATTCATGGCTCAGTCTAATTTATGTTAGAATATGAGTTTAGCAAAAGAGAGGAAAACCAAAAGGCAATTAGAAGAGGAAAATGAAAGTTTACTGAAACAATTCAAGATCTAAAAATGCCCTTAAACACATTTTTCATCCTATGGATCTGTCCTTAGATACATAAGCAAGCAACTTACACCATAAAAGATCTGGTATAAAACTGAAAGTGGGGAAGCAAAGAGCAGCAGAAAATTCATCAGCAAAATGTCATTTCTGTATCTTTACTATCATAGCTCCACCATCTGGGTTATATTTTATAGTTAGTTGTCTGGGACAAAAATAAAAGATGACTGGTTAAGGTTTCTATTTCTATCAACATGACACTGAATTACGGTACTATTTTTCCTTGCTTCCAGAGATGTGCCATTTGTCTTCCTACAATCCACAAGCAGAACCTTTTAAATTTTAGCACCAACAGTCCAATCTTACATATAGCACAAGTACATCACTTCACCTGCACAACTATATCTGAAAAAAAATGCTTTCAAACTAACAGAGTAAGTCCGTTCTTAACAAATTTAAACGACTCCCAAGAGCTTTAATTTATACTTATGAAACTCAAGAAAATTAAAATTAGTAGTTCAGCCTACACGTAGCATCATACTAAATATCTATTAACATACGAAATCTGATGACACTATGCACTTACAAAGAAAAGCAACCTTTTAGTAAACCAGATGATTAATTTTGTGTGAAGAGATAAGATAAATGGATGTGTCTACATCCAGGCAAAGTTCAGCCAGATGCTAAACTTGAGTTTTCACATCACAAATTCAGACATATTAATAAGTAATTATTTTGTTTAAACCTCTTGTAGTAAGAGAACTATCTACTTACATAATATTGATTCAGGAATTAAGTAATTTCAAAAGTACCGTGAACTTTCCCTACTGAAAAAAAAAAACAGTTATGGTTGGAGGGGAGAGGGGAAAGGTTTTGACATAAAGTTTGTAAGATTAACTATTTTGCATACTCTTAGTTGAATTTAGGGATAGAAAACTTGTGAACTTTTATTTTCTGTTTTATTTTACAAGACAAATAGTCAAGAACAGTGATACCCTTAGCTATATAATATTTAAATAGTACAAATATAATTACATATTATTATGTAATTTATGATGTTAGTGCTTTTAGTTAGTAGAAGCATAGCTGAAATGGAAAAATATTTATGAACAGATGTTACAAACAATATGTTTGACGGTCAGGTTCAACAGGAGAAAATGATGGGGAACTTTAGGAGATACCCGAGAACAACTAAAAATAATGGGTGCATACACACAACTATGCATATATATATATATTTGTCTTTCTTTCTTAAAACATATATTTAAGATGAAGACACGAAAAGTATATCGTTCACTTAATTCTTTGCAGAAGATGAACTCAAATTTTTGCCAATATGCTTAAGAAAATATTCATGTGTCATAAATCAGCAAAAGATGAAGTTTGTAAGACTTTAAGAATCTTGCTAAAAATTGTAAGGCAAAATATTTTCATCTAGAATACTCAGAGATTATTCAGAAGTTAGTCAAAAAAGAAAGAAATGATGTCCTTTTGATATCACAAACTTTTGAAGAATACCTATAACCTCTCTGGGTGTCTAGCAATCAATAAAATGGGCTGAAGCAGAGAATTTAAGAAATGCTAGGGAGAAATAAATTCTATTTATTTTTGTACAATTACAACGGCTTGAAACTACACTTTTAAAATAGGCCTGATTCATAGACCAATTTTTTTACCCATATAAAACAATAATTAAGTGGAATAAAATTAGGGTTTTGTTTTGTTTTTCTTGAGATGGAATCTCGCTTTATCGCCCAGGCTGGAATGCAGTGGTGCGATCTCAGCGCACTGCAACCTCCAACTCCCAGGTTCAAGTGATTCTCCTGCCTCAGCCTCCTGAGTAGCTGGGATTACAGGCGCATGCCACCACACCCTGCCAATTTTTGTGTTTTTAGTAGAGACGGGGTTTCACCTTGTTGGCCAGGAGGGGCTCGATCTCCTGACCTCGTGATCCGCCCGCCTCGGCCTCCCAAAGTGCTGAGATTATACGTGTGAGCCATCACACTCAGCCCTAAATCAGATTTTAAGGATAGATGGAGAGAGAGAAACTCATCTTCACTGAGAACACAATATGGGAGATGGTGAAAAAGATGAGGGAAAGCATTAATTTTATTGGCAGTATTTAGTCATAAGGGAGGGAAAGCACTAGACATTATAATGACCAAGTGCCTCCTTTAATAAAGAGTATACAGAATAAAAACTAACCTAAAATGATTTAGGAGGACTGAAAGAGCCACTCAAATGATTTTAGATGTTGTCTATGAAAACAGAAGGCCTTTGCCAAAGACATCAGGAGATATTTAACCTGTTTAACCTTTGTACTGACTCCACATATTGGCATTAAAGTATGAACAAATTATCAAGATGCTGAAGGCTGAAAAATACTGCTAAGACAGATCAGGTCAAAAGTTATCAAAACATGGTCCTGGCACCAACAGCATCAACAAAACCTGGCAACTTCTTAAAAACTCTGAGGGTGGGACCCACTGATCCATGTTTTCACAGCTCCTACAGGTGATACTGATGCAGGCTAAAATGTGAGAACCACTCATCTAGGCTGATCTCCAAACTGAGCTAAAAGTTACACGGCAGTTTCAATCCTATAGGTTTTCTTCCTTCAGAACATTTTCCTTTTCAAGAAAAAAAAAAAAAATCCATAAGTACATTCTTAGGTTTACTTTAGCAGATAGCCAGCTAAAACAAAAGTATAAGCCTGTATAAAATACCAATTTTTTTAAAATTTGAACAATTAGCCGTGTGTTTATTCAACAAAAAGAAATTTATGGAGTGTCTAATATTTGCTGGACTAATATCTGACAGAAATAAATACCTAATTTTTGGTCCCTGTCCTCAAGAGAGTCACAATGTGGCAGCAGAGACAAGCATGGTAGGAAATAACTATGGCACAGTTATTTGTGATAAAGCAGAGTTAGAACACTAAGAGAGTTCAGGGGAGAGAGAAAATTAATCCCCCTGGGAAAACAGCAAGACTTCAGAGAAAGCGACCTTTGAAACATCTTTCATTCACCCAGCACTTAGTGAGCACACACTAAATATTCTATCCGCTAGGGATACGAAGATGGATAAAAGGCAGACCCACACCTTTTAGAAGGTAAATATCTATGACATATGTAGAGCAATAACGTAGAACAAGACAAAGAGTAGGCAAACTATTTTCTTTTTTTTCTCTTTCTTTCTTTCTTTCTTTTTTTTTTTTTTTTTTTTTCGAGACGGGGTCTCGTTCTGTCGCCAGGCTGGTGTGCAGTGGCGATCTGGGCTCACTGCAACCTCCGACTCCTGGATTCAAGCGATTCTCCTGCCTCAGCCTCTGGAGTAGTTGGGATTACAGGCGCCCGCCACCACGCCCGGCTAATTTTTGTATTTTTAGTAGAGACGGGGTTTCACCGTGTTGGCCGGATGGTCTCGACCTCCTGACGTCATGATCCGCCCGCCTCAGCCTCCCAAAGTGCTGGGATTACGGGTGTGAGCAACCGCGCCCAGCCCTAGGCAAACTATTTTCTATCTGGGAAAGCAGATGATGATTCAAAAAAATAAAAATAAAAAAGATTCCAAGCAGTTACTGCAAAAAAAAAAAAAAAAAAAAAGAGGGCATTACAGACCAAATAAGGTGTATTTGCAAAAGATTGACAAGAGGAAACATAATGAACTATTGGCACAAGCAATTTTATAGAACATCTAGTTAGGAAGAACAGAACAGAAGATATAAAACCTGGGAGACGGCATGGCTCATGCCTGTAATCCCAGCACTTTGGGAGGCCAAGGCAGGGGGATCACTTGAGGTCAGGAGTTTGAGACCAGACTGACCAACAAGGAGAAACCCCATCTCTACGAAACATACAAAATTAGCCAGGCGTGGTGGCACATGCCTGTAATCCCAGCTACTAGGGAGGCTGAGACAGGAGAATTGCTTGAACCTGGGAGGCGGAGGCTATGGAGAGCCCAGATTGCGCCATTGCATTCTAGCCTGGGAGACAGAAGGAACCTCCATCAAACAAAAGGACAAAAAAAAAAAATAAAAACAAGGCAATAAACACCTGCGGAGATAGGAAGCTGCGGACCTTATCTTGCATGGACTTCTATGCCACCAAAAAGAATTGTCTGGCCTTTTTTTTTTTTTTTTTTTTTTTTTTGGAAGGTGTTTATGCCTTTAATAGGATTTTACATTGAGCGGATAACATGATTTGCATTTTAAAAAAGTTTAGTGTGTTAACAACAACCAGATCCAAGAATGGAATCTCATCAGAAGACCTAAACATGCTAATAGTATACCTAAATTATGCTTGGATATTTAGGTCAACCAATCAAGAAATATTTATCTTGCCATAACCTACTTGCCTACAATAATTTAGATTGCAGATTGCTAGCTGTATATTCACACTACACTAATCTGAAAGATTTAGATTGTTAGTGCTATATAACATACATATTTATGCAGGAGGTCAAACACGAATTAATATTCAGGAAAACAAAGTGTGTATGCTAATTTGTTTAATCCAAAATACAACAACAAAACAGTTGTTTAAAATAATAAAGTCTCAGAAAGGCTTCACTTAAATTTAATTTCGACTTAAAATAATGTATAAACATTTTCTTCACTCTAAGATTTATAAGTGAAATGATGTAATAAAATGCCAACTTTTCACCCCTTTCAATTTAGCTAAATTCAGTTTTCACAGATAGCGAGGGAGTTGATGGGAAATTCATTTTTAATTTTTCTATATATTGTGTGTCACCAAAAAAAAAAAAAAAACATGATTTACTCCATAATCTCATCAAAGATTCCAGTTCTCAAAAATAATGAAGGTTCTCTGATTTGTAAGTAGACATAAACTTTATTGTCATAGCTCATATAAATCCTGGGAGAAGAAAAATGGCCAGGAATATATTTCCATTCAGAAATCAATTAGGACCACTGAGAATTATTTAAATGTGATAATTTGAGGAGATGCACATGGGGAGGAAAGTGTCTGGAAATAAAATCATTTTCTTTATAAGTAAACTAAATGTTACTCTTTTTTAAGAAATAAGGCGTTTAAGAAAATCACCATTCTGTTTGTCCCTATATTCATCTATAAGAAAATAGTAGGTATGTGAAATTCCTTAACATTTCTATAATAAAGACCAAAATATAATGTTAAATCAAGGTATTAAAACATCCATTTGAGTATGTTAAAAAAGATAAAAATATGTTACATACTCACTGATATGACAGAGTAATCATGCATGGTTTAACCGCCTAATATCTCTCCCTTACCTCTTCCTGAAGTGGTCATGCTAACACTAGAGATAACTGACCAGAAAAATCCAAGGCACTGAGAAAATGAAATAAAGGAAACAAATATGGAATAAAAATGTTAGTTTCGCTGTGTACTTTTTTCATTGTGTATATACTTTTTCATTAGATAACTATTTCTCAAGCACCTGATATGTACAAGAGATGAACAACATAAAACAAAGTTGATGCCTTCATGGGGAACAGGCTAGTGTGGAAGAAAGACACTACACAAGCCTATGGAACAGTGACCAAAGTGCTAAGGCAAGTAGGCAAAGGAGTTAACCAACAGACGGGTAGAGACGGGGTAATTAGGTCAGCCTCTGAGAAGGCAAAGTATGAGTAGAGACCAGAATGGGAAGATGGAGTTGCCATTCCAGGCGGAGAGAATGATAGGCACAAAGACTTTGAGACACGAACGATCTTGGAGCATTCCAGAATCAGAAAGCTGAATGAGGGAGACAGAGAGCAGAAGACAATTTAATGCAGAGCTAGTCGACAACTGGATTTGGATTTTGCTGACTCCATTGAGAAGCCAGTGGAGGATTTGGGGTAGAGTTCCTAATTTCCTGATATCTGACATGTGTTTTTAAAAGATCAGTCTGCCGTGAGAAGAGCCTCAGAGAGGTAACAAGGGAAGCTGGCAGAAGTATGGAGAAGTCCATGTTTGAGGTGAGAGACTGGGAAAGCAAGGATTTTTAGCAGTGCTTCCCAAATGCTTTTATATTATGAAAAACAAACAGGAAATGACAACATCTGTGGGTCACCTTAAAGTAAATGGGCAATTGTTCATAGCTCCAGGCTCCACCCTATAAGCTGTAATACCACTGCCAGGGAACACCAGTAGGCCACGGCTCAAAACCACTAAACTAAGAGTGAGAAGTGGTCAGAGTGGGACAGGTTGCTTAAAAATAGAATATGAAGCCTGGCGCGGTGGCTCAAGCCTGTAATCCCAGCACTTTGGGAGGCCGAGACGGGCGGATCACGAGGTCACCATCCTGGCTAACATGGTGAAACCCCGTCTCTACTAAAAAATACAAAAAACTAGCCGGGCGAGGTGGCGGGCGCCTGTAGTCCCAGCTACTCGGGAGGCTGAGGCAGGAGAATGGCGTAAACCCGGGAGGTGGAGCATGCAGTGAGCTGAGATCCGGCCACTGCACTCCAGCTTGGGCTACAGAGCGAGACTCCGTCTCAAAAATAAAATAAAATAAAATAAAAATAGAATATGAAAAGCTCTTCACAATATTCCAATTAAAGAAACCAAAACATTATGTATTATGAGTTCATTGAATACCAAGTTTAACATGCACATGCACACACATACATGCATGTACATATATGCATATACATACATGCACATGTATGTCCCACACGTCAAAATACTAGGAGTCATCTCTAGAAAGCAAGAGTGTGAGATTATGGACTACTTTCACTTTCTGGGTATTTCTCCATTGATTTCATTACTTAGAGTAAGTTTGCACTGGTTTAGTAACAGTAATAGAGACAGGCAAATAATTTCAAGTATGTTTTAGAAGTATAATTCAGTGTGTGTTCAATTTTCATTCTTTTATGTGAAAATCATAAATCCCTAGGAAAGGACCATAAAAATTCTAAGTATACTACTTTTCTAGCAGTTGAAGATATAACTTAAAACATTCTTTCTTTTTCATTTAAAGAAAGCTAAAAGGAAACTAAAAAAGAATGTGACTTCCTTCTGTAACATAAGAACCCTTCCACACAATTGCTTTCATTTTCCAGTCCATAACATATGTAAAGCAAATGTACAACATGGTTGTAATTTCATAGGAAAGGCCGTAAACTATATAGACCCAATTAACAGTAGTCATCTTGGGGGAGAAATTGGATGAAATGGGTGAAATGAGTTTCACTTTTCATTTTACTGATGTCTGAAATTTGAATATTTATAAGTATTTATCAAAACATAATTGTACAATTTAGAAAATCTTTTTTTAGACCTAGAGAGTATATTATTCTCTGGATTACACTTCTGATGACATGGCTTCCTAAAATATATAATTTTTAATTCTATTTTTTAAAATATTGGATTTTATTCTAAATGTAATAGAACCGGCTTATAGCAGAGGAGTGACATAATCTGAATTAAGATCTGAAGAAGTTTGTTTTGAGGACTGTGAGAAGTGGTTTGTGGGAGAGCAAGATCCAGAAGCAGAGACAATATTAAGGAGACCACTGCAGTTGTTGAAGGAAATGATGATGGCATTAACCATGTGGATGCCCAAAAATAAAATGGAGAAAATGGCCTTTATCATTGCTACCCACAATATCTAGCATAGCAAATGGCGTGTAAGTAAGCCTCCTATAAAGAGATGTTCAGGTAAGAAAGTTAGGAAGAGAGGCCAGAGGCCAGCCATCCGGAAGGCTGGGATGGAGATTACCACTTTTCCAATTGGAGCTGGAGAAGCGGAACATTTTTCTTGAAGATGCTTGTATAATGTCCATTTATGAAAGCAGTTTCCTAATCTCCTAATAAATTAAAGACTCATATAACCACTACCACAACAAATTTGGAAGCAGGTACAACAAAAATTATTTCAAAACAAACTTAGTTCTCAGTTCAACTCCAGTATTAAAGCATATGGTCACAGAACTTTCATGTACATTAGAAGATGCTGCAAAAATACATGAAGTTGTAGTAAGTTACTTCAAAGACACCTAAAAAATACTGCTTTAGTAAGCTTAACATTTAATGATATAGTTGTCCTCTAAGATCTGAAGATAAAATTTTAATTGCAAAACTGATTTGCATTTTCTTAGTTTTCCATCTCTTTTAGGTAGAGGCTAAGGTCTCTACTTAGTGTTTCATCCTGAGCTTAGATAGCAATCGTTTCTTTTTTACCCCTCTTGATCTGTCAATCTGTCAAGCCTCTAAACTTCATTTTCTATTTTACCCATCCAAATTTAAATTCCGTGTTGTCTTTATTTATTTTATATTCCAAGCTCAGTGCTCCAAATAAAACTTTCAAAAAAGAAAACCCTTCAATTTTATTCAAACATATTAGAAGATTCATTTTGTATTTCTTTTGGCTCATATGATTAAAGACGTAAAAGCAGAAATCAATAGTCATATAGATTTTCCAATAGTTACATGGATTTAAAATTTGAGAATAATGTTCTAGAGGGCAAAAAATGTTAAAAACACTATAACAAAAAACAGCAAATTTAACAAGCTAGCATTTAAGGTATTTTATTACATAATATAGGTGAAACACTACACTGTACATTGACAGGTATATTTTATTACAATTTCTTTATGAAACCCATTGTCTCCAAATTTGAATTACCAACATGTTTTTAACACAGTAAAAACTGGCCAGATGTCTATAGTTATTAAAGGGGAAGTACTGTGTGCAGAGCTTCTGTCTAGAGCAAAACTGTCCAACAAAATTGTCTACCACAATAAAAATGTTCTATATCTGTCTATATGGTAGCCACTAACCAGCCACCTGCAGGCATTAAGCACTTGAAATGTGGGTAGTGCAAGTGAATAAATATATTTTTCATTTAAATTTAAATTTTAATAATTGCATCTGGCTAGTGGCTAGCTCATTGAACAGCAGAACTTTTAAATATGAATTTTGACCAATTTGGGCAATAGCCTTTGGAGATATATTAACAGTTAAATCAAAAGCAAAAAGAAGTAACTGGTAGGTCAAGCAAATTTCCATATAAGACATAAATTCCACAAGAATCAAGAGTGCAGGCTCGACTCTTAAGCACAGCGCCAAGTTGGGCCCTTACATGGTGGGCTAACTATTTCATTGCACCAACAAGCAAGAATGACATGATTACGCCTAGAATCCAATACCAGGAGTTACTCAGCCTGAGAAAACTCTCTCCACATGTGCAAATGACAAAACTGATCAAGTGTGCTTTATGTGGATCAAGCAATGCTGTATGGCTTGCTATTACAGTCAAATATTACTTTCCAGGTTTGGATTCATCCCAATTTTATGGATGACAAATTAAGCCACATCATGAAAAGTTATACTGCAACTCAAAACTGTTGATACACCAATTGTATGTGGTTTCCAACCTGTTTTCTCCCTAGATTCAAAATGTGAGACAGCCTCAACATTAAATTATTAAAACAAATACGTTCACAGAAGTGAAATATATTATGAACTATACTCTCTTTTAAAAAAAAGATGTTTTATCTCAAGAGAATCACATTGAGAAACTTAAGATGTAATCACTGATCATCAATATCTGTTATCTTATCCTAAATTTTGGCCTTTTCTTTTGTTTTCTAGAAACACTAAAACAATACTAACTTCCCAAAGAAAAGAACAGAGTATCTACTTACTTTACCTTTCATATAGGTAAACCCTAAACTAGACCCAACTACAGAGCTATAGAGCAGGCAAGGCAAAGAAGGAGGGAGAGGGAGAGAATGACAGACACTGTCTCCAAAACCAACTAAACTCTCAGTTGCTTTGGAAAATCACTATAGGACTAGAGACTTAGACATCAGGAATTCCTACCTTTCTGTTTAATGTGATGCATTCATATGAAAAGTCTATTTTGTGAAATAAATTTTGTAAATGAAATACTCTTCCAGTCTTTTATAATACAAATTTAAATGGTACTTCTTCTTCCCCCCTCCCCAGGAATTTTAAGTGGGTCCAAAACCAATGACCAAATAAATAAATAAATAAATAAATAAATAAATAAATAAATGTGCTTTATATTCTAGATAATTCATAAAAAACTGGGCCAATCTTCCTTGAGTGTTTGCTGGGAGATGGCAGACCTAGGCCTACCACAGTCCTTCACCTTCATACACCCAGCGATCTGAACTGAGCCCTGAGGACCAGGCAGAGAAGTCCAGTACTGATAGTGATGAGCTTCCTTGCCTCCATGAAGGAAGGGAAGCGAGTGCTTATCCCACAGGAACGTTCCCTGGGTCAAACACAAGGAAGATTCTAGAAGAATCAGTCAAGACTGGGGTGCCTATGAGAAGAGGAGGCTGGCAACTGACTTCTGGATAAATATTTCATGAGAGAGCTCTTAGGAGGACTTGGTAGAAAGTCCTAAGAAAGAAGAGGCAATTTCTTTCTCATTATAGAGACTATTAACGAGGGAATACTTGCTGTTGTAGCCTGAACAGTAGAACGAGAAGAGACCAGAATACAGCAAGCCCAGTGGTCTGCTGGTAAATGTTCAACAAATGGCAGGGAAAGACAGATCATGGTTTGTGGAACTTGTTGATTTCCGAGGTAGAAATGCTCTCACCATGGCCAATTTCAGGGTACTAGCGTGAAGTTAAAGAATGTGGAGTGAGGAGAGATGTGCAGTAGCACACCATTATACAGTATTAACTACCATAAAAATACAGCAGATATAAAGCAATATCAAGAGCACAGGTAATAATAAAATGCAGCAAAATAATAAGAAAGTGATGTTTTACATATTTAGTACACTTTCTAAAACAATTTATTGGATTAATCACTTACATAATATAACTAGTAATTACTGTGTTAACAACAAGATCACAACTTCCTAAAAATTTAACAGTTAACACTTGAGAGTCAGTACAAGCCTCTCTTGCACACCACTGGTGTGCCTGATAAGTGGGTGGGAGTTTCTCTGCTGTCATGAGGACACAGAAGAGGTTCTCCTGTCTTCACATGAAAGAGCACCTTGTGAAGGTGGCACTGGGACTCTAAGGGTTTCCCAGGCAGCATCAAAGTTAGAGACCACCACTGGTGGAAAGGCCAGAGTAGTGAATCACTTTGCTCTGGAAGAAGCACAGCTGTTTCTTTCCAAGGAGGTCCTTGAGGATAGAGGAGGTTGGTATGAAGCAGATTACTACATCAAGCAAACTACCCTGCTAACAACAAGAAAAAAACCATACCCATTAGTGGAGATTTGCAGCAAAACTAAAACATTACAAAAGAAGAAAAGTTAGAGGAAGATCAGGGGTCCTCCCCACATCTGATTTTGTAGGTCCAGTTAAAGAAGAAGATACCTGCCTCCCTTATGTCTGTTCCAAACTCAGGAGTGATATTATTTGGAGTATTATACTAAGCACCCACTGCTAACAAGGAAATTAAAAATAAGCAAAGATAAGTTTTTCTTTAAAGAAAAACAGTCCACTATTTTAAATACTGATATCAGATAAAACAGTGATACATGTAGTTCTGCTATTTCTATGTAGGCATTTCCCATCATAGATTTACAGCAAATGCAAAGAACTGTACTTTGGATAGATCTTTATAGCTTACAAAATATTTTATTTTATTATGTTTTAGAGATAGGGTCTTGCTATGTTGTCCAGGCTGGAGTGCAGTGGCTATTCACAGGCATGATCATAGTGCACTACAAACTTAAGCTCCTGGGCTCAAGCAATCTTCCCACTTCAGTGAATAACTGGGACTACAGGCATGCACCACCATACCTGGCTCACAGAGTATATTCATGAACATTATTTCATTTGATCCCCATAAAACACTTGCTAGGTGGTTTGGCTTGTCCCCACCCAAATCTCATCTTCAATTGTAACTCCCACAATTCCCATGTGTCCTGGGAGGAACTTGATAGGAGGTCATTGAATCATAGGGGGCAGGTATTACCCGTGCTGTTCTTGTGATAGCAAATAAGTCTCACGAGATCTGATGATTTTAAAAATGGGAATTTCCCTGCACAAGCTCTCTCTTTGCCTGCTGCCATCCATGTAAGATGTGACTTGCTCCTCCTTGCCTTCAGCCATGGTTGTGAGACTTCCCCAGCCAACTGGAACTGTAAGTCCATTAAAGCATTTTCTTTTGTAAATTGCCCAGTCTCAGGTATCTTTACCAGCAGCGTGAAAACTAACACAGGTGTGTAGAACAGCTTTTAATAGTCACATCTTGTAGATACTAAAAATGAAGCTGAGAGAAACGAAGTGACAAGCTCACTTAAAAGCCAAACTTTGAATACACTCAAAGATCTACACAATTATCTGATATACCTTGTCCTACTCTGTATATCATTTTATCACCGTAAAAATTAAATGATTTAGGACTGATTTTATTATTATAAATGAGGTGGCAAATATACATACAGTCTACTAAGATGAATAATTAATTTTTAAAATAGACTCATCTTTCAATGTAAAGAAAATTTATTATAAATATAAATAACTTTTTAATTAGTCATTTATTAACAAACACATAGATAACAGTGATCATGTACTAGAAACTCTTCCAACTGCTTTAAAATATTAATTCATTTGGTTCTTGTAACAACCCTGTGAAGTAGCGGCCAATATTACTGATGAAGACATAGAAACAAAGACAAGTAAGTATCTCTCCCAAGGTCACACAGCTATTCAGTGGCAGCACCAGATTCTAACCCAGATAGTCTGGTGCCACAGTTCTTGCACTTTGCTTACTATGCAGGGTCATATATAAGTGAACTCATCAAATGGAATTATCTTTCAAAATTGTGTTCTGAACTACAAATTTAAATTTGAATGTACTTAAATCTCTAAGGTGGTACAAAATTTAATTCCTTTTTAGGGTATTTTAGAGACATAAAAAATTTGAAAATTCATACATGCTGTGGTCTAAATATCTGTGTCCCTCCAAAACTCTTACATTAAAATTTGAATCCCCAAAGTGATAGTATTAGGAAGTGAGGTTTCTGGGAGGCGATCGGGTCATGAGGGCTCCACCTTTGTGAATGGGATTAGTGCCCTTATTCATGAGAGATCCTTGCCTCTTCTGCACTGTGAGAACACAGTGAGAAGGCACTGTTTATGAACAAGAAAATGGACCCTCATTAGACACCAAGTCTGTTGGTGCCTTGATTTTGGACTCCCTATCCTCCAGGACAGGGAGAAATCAATTTCTGTTGTTTACAAGCCATCCTGTTGATGGCATTTTGTTAGAGCTGAATGAAGTGACTAAGCTAGCACACACATTTTCTTGCAGAAAGGACAGCAGTAGGTTGCGGATACAGAACAAGAATCAAACAAGGCTAAAACTACTAGAAGAGCAAAAGGTCCTGAGGCTGGGAAAGGACACAGAAGTAAGTGCTCTTGCTTGAATTTTTGACAATATCACTAAATGCTTCACAGTGGCACATAGCAAATGCCTACCAAATGTATGTTTCCCTTCACTTTCTAGTGGTCTGGCAGTGACTGGGGACCCAGACAGATGAGGCTCACTATACCAATGTGGAAAAGTCTGAAAAGCACTGGATTACGCAGTTTTAAAAGCATAAGGTTGCATGCAACTAGATGAGGAACACTGAATTTAGAGGTCAGGCCTGAGTTTGAATCTTGATTATGCTACTTACTCTCTCCAGACCACAATTCCTTCTTCTATGAATTTTCATCCTTGGACCACAAAATCTAAGGTCCTTCCTAGAATAGAATCACAAGACTATAACACCAACAGTGGAAAGCAACATGTCCAAAAGTGCAGGATACTGAATACACATCTAAGCACACACAATGCCAAAGGGAAGAATCCAAGCAAAGCTCACAGCGAGTCAGAATGTAAAAAACTGGTGCTATCTATCTCACTGAGCAGTGGTTTGTAGTTCTCCTTGAAGAGGTCCTTGACAACCCTTGTAAGTTGGATTCCTAGGTATTTTATTCTCTTTGAAGCAATTGTGAATGGAATGGAAGTTCATTCATGATTTGGCTCTCTGTTTGTCTGTTACTGGTGTATAAGAATGCTTGTGATTTTTGCACATTAATTTTGTATCCTGAGACTTTGCTGAAGTTGCTTATCAGCTTAAGGAGATTTTGGGCTGAGACAATGGGGTTTTCTAAATATACAATCATGTCATCTGCAAACAGGGACAATTTGACTTCTTCTTTTCCTAACTGGATACCCTTGATTTCTTTCTCTTGCCTGATTGCCCTAGCCAGAACTTCCAACACTNTGT